>NW_004955472.1:10890079-10926036 GCF_000276665.1 Chinchilla lanigera | reverse complement strand
TTGCATCCCACAGATTCCAATAAGTTGTATTTACATTTTCATTTGTTTGTAGGCATTTTTGAATTTCTCCTTTAGTTTCTTATGTGAACCAGTGGTTTTTCAGAAGGCTGTTGTCTAATTTCCAACTGTTTAGGGAGTTTTTGTCATTCCTTCTTCATTAATTTCCAATTTCATTGCACTGTGGTCAGATAATATGCATGGGATAATTTCAATTCTTTGGCATTTAGGTAGGTATGCTCTATGGGCTAGAATGTGGTCTATTTTAGAGAAAATCCCATGTGCAGCTGAGAAAAATGTGTATTCTAATGTTTTGGGGTAGAACACTCTGTATACACCTACTAAGTCCTTTTGTTCACAGATTTTGTTCAGATCTGTTATTTCTTTGCTGAGTTTTTGTCAAGTTGATCTGTCTCTTTGTGTCAAAGGGGTGCTGAGGTCCCCTGTTACAATAGTGTTCTTAGTTATATGGCTTTTCATGTCTGTTAAGGTTTGTCTTATATAGTTTGGTGGTCCAATATTTGTTGCATACATGTTTATGATTGTTATCTCATCCTCTTGCAGTTTTCCCCTGACTAGTATGTAGTGACCTTCTTTATCTCTTTTGATTGTTCTAAGTTTGAAATTTACATTGTCTGAAAACAGAATAGCTACACCTGCTTTTTTCTGGGTTCCTGTTACTTGGAGGATTGTTTTCCATCCTTTGACTTTCAGTCTATGGATTTCCTTTTGAGTAAAATATGTTTCATGTATACAGCCTATCATTGGATTTTGTTTTTTAATCCACTCTGTCAGTCTGTTTCTTTTGGTTGGTGAATTCAGGCCATTTACATTTATTGTTATAACAAATATGTGTTGATTTATCATTGTAATGTTATTTACTTGCTGTTGGTTTCCTACTTTTCCTGTTTAATTGCTTGCTCTTCTTGATGGTTCTTTTCTGTTGTTGTTCTTAAAATTTCAGTTGTTTTTTCTCTGTCTAAAATATCTTTTAGTACTCTTTGCAATGATGGTTTGGCACTCATGAAGTTCTTCAGTTGTTCTTTGTCATGGAAATATTTTATTTCTCCATTGAATCTGAAGGAGAGTTTGGTAGGTTACGTCAGTCCTGCTTGGAAGCTGTTTTGTCTCAGAACCTGTAATACTTTACTCCAAGCTCTTCTCGATTGGATGGTTTGTGCTGAGAAGTCTGCCATGATTCTGATGTGCTTTCTTTTGAAGGTAATCTGTTTCTTTTCTCTAGCAGCTTTTAGTATTCTTTTCTTTTGCTGAAGATCTGGGATCTTGACTGTTATATGTCTGGATGTAGTTTTATTTTGGTTATGGTTAGTTAGAGTTCTATATGCCTCAGTTACTGTAAATCAGTTTCTGTTTCCATACTTGGGTAATTTTCTGCTATTATTTCTGCAAATATTATTTTTATGTCCTTTGTATTGCCTCCTGCTGTTTCATTGACTCTTATTAGTTGAACATTATTCCTCTTTGCCTCATCTTGCAGCTGTTGAATTGATTTTTCCTGGTTCCTAGTTGCTTTTAAGAAATCCTTTCTTTCACTGTCACTGGCTGCCATGCTGTCTTCAAAATCTGAAATTCTATCTTTGGCTTCATTCAAGTGGTTTTGGCAGCTTTACATGAAAGTTTTGATTTTCTAGAAGTATCTTTGAACTTGGTTCATATGTCGTAAGTCATTTCTATATTTTTCATTTAACATTTCTGTCCATTGCCTATGTTCTTCTATTTTCTTGTATGTTTCTTCTTCAGATGTGCTGAGCACTTCTTTCATTATTTTTGTCATTTCATTTTTTGCCTGAGAGATTATTTCTGATCTCATCTCTTCTATGGCCTGATGAAGTTGTTTCTTTACTCCCATTGCAATCATTTCAGCAACTTCAGCTGTGTGTTTAACAAGTTTTCCTGTGTTGATGTCTCCTGGACTTGTTCTGAGTGAGGTGGAGTTTTGAGATTGTGTTTTAGTCCTTCATCTTGTCATGTTTGATACCAGATGCAGAAAGCTCAGTCTCCCTCTTCCCTGGCAGCTCAGTAAAGGCCGCTAGTGTCCCTAGTTTTCCTGGTGGTCAGGCTTGCCCCTCAGTGTCCGATGAGATGCATTGTTTATTTTGGGGTTTTCCAGCAGATGGTGAAGTGTATCTAGTTCTCCCAGGTCTCAGATGTGGACTGTGATGTCAGATGATGTCAGTCAATCTGATCCAGAGTCCCCTTGCAGTTCAGGGCTTGTGTATGACCCAGAATTGGCTTGTACTGGTGGTGCAATCCCGGACCAGTGGACCTGTGTCCCCAGGCAGTTCAGGGTACAGACAAACCCAGACACAAACTGCAGGATCAACAGTTTGTAGACCACCTGATTCTGTGTCCTCAGGCAGTTCAGGACACGCAGAGGAGCCAGAAGTGGGCTCCACCGACAGGGATCACAGACTTCTCCTGTCTGTGACCTCCTGGAGGTTGGGGCACAAGCAAAGCCCAAACCTAACTGTGGTGTCAGCAGTTCGTGGAGCACCCACTCCAGTACCTTCCTGGTGCTGGCCATGCACAGAGACGGCCCACACATGAACCCCAGTGAGAGCAGTTTGCAGGCCTTCTGAGTGTTTGCACTTCGTGCACGGAGCGCAGAGACTCAGACTGTAATGGCGACAGGGTCATGGGTCACCCACTCTGCCCCCAGGAAGTAGATGGGAAGTACCTGGTTCTCTCGGCAGCGTTTGGCTGGGAACTGTGCTGTCAGCTGGGAACCACAGCTTGTCTGATTCTACATCTCCAGTCAGTTCAGGACACGCAGAGGAGCCAGAAGTGGGCTGCACCAACAGAGATCACAGATTGCCCGTGTCTGTGACCTCCAGGAGGTCTGGACACAAGCAAAGCCCAAACCCAAACCACGGTGTCAGCAGCTCATGGGGCACCCGCTCCAGTACCTCACTGGGCACTGGGCACCCACAGAGAGGGCCCACATGCGAGCCCAGTGAGAGCAGTTTGTGGGCCTTCTGAGTGAGGAACTCTGGTCTCCTAGTAGAGCATATTTTAGCACTCATTATCAATAAATAACTGGAAAGAAAGAGAAGATGTGAAAGAGGGAGAAGGAAAGGAAGAAACTGGAAGCCTAAGAAAACCATACTCTTAGCCAAAATCTGCATCTCCCTCTGTGCCTTCATAAATTAAATACAACATGCAATTGCCATATTACTGGTCAGTAAATATAAAAAGATGAGGAGCTACAGTCTATGCACCAAAACAAAGGAAAAAATGCCAACCACCCCCTCCCACTCTCCTCCTTATTCCAACCTATGCTGCAGGTAAATGCTACTGATGAATTACTAATGTGTCCTATGCATGAGCATTATGTATTCCTTTTGGTCTCTCATGCATCCAAAATTGTACTAGACACAGCAGTTATAGGCATGGATGATAAGAAATAGGTCTGTCATCATGAAGATCACAATATTGTGGGAGAGGGAATAAATAATAACCAAACATGACATGCTATAATAGGAAAAAACAAGAAGCTGAGCTAGTAGCAGAGGCAACCTGCTTTAGACGGAGTGTCCAGAGACATGCTCCCTGAGCAGACAGCAGTGCCAGAGGACATGCTAGCAAAAAAGATAAAGAAGAACTTTCCTAGAAGAAGGAAGGTGTTTGTAAAAGCCTGAGGCAGGAAAGAGATTGACATGTTCAAAAAACCAAAGAGAAGCCAACCTGGTTAGAGATGCCAAATAGTGTAAGCCAAGCACATCATAGTCAAAGATAAAAGGGCTTGTTCATTTGTTTTTCATTTCAGTGAACAGTTATCACTTACTCCAACAAATACTCCATTAGAACCAAACAAACAAGTCCTTATTCAGTTTACATTCTGATGATGGTGCTCCCTACATTGACGGGTCATCATATGTTGATACAGAAGTTCCAAAAGCCAGGGAAACACAGAGAGCTGGATGGGCTGCTTTCCAGAATGCTTCTTTTAACATCAGCATCCTCAGACTATACCCAATTTTCTTGTGGAAAAAAACCAGCATTAATATCTTCAGTTTCTATGTTGAAATATTAGATATTTCAAATCACTGGGCTAGGGATATAGGTCAGTGGTAGATCCTCATTGAAAAGGTTGAAGTGTGTTCCTTCTTTGCAATTTTGCTTAGTCCAACTGGCAATAGGTATAAAACTTTTAAAATAAAGGTAAGTTGTATTGACTGGTTGTTGAATCTGATTCAGCATGACACCTAGAAACACCAGCCACTCTTTCTAGATTTCTGTACTATTTCATGGCTAACCCGTTCACTGGGCATGATGCTACACACTGCATGAAATATCCAGGTAGAATCAGCAGATGAGAAACTTCTTGAAGGTAAGGATTCCATATTCAGACTTTTAAAATGACTCAAAACAATGTTTTAAATAAATTAAAGTCCAGATACTTTGATGCATTCAGATTTTTCAAGTATTTCAAAATATGTCATGGCTCCTGAGAGATCAAAATGTGTGATTAACTTCAAAGAAGTTTTACCACTTTCTCTTCAAGTGAAGGTTTCAGATCCTGGATGTATTTTTAAAAGAACATGACCTCTTTCACCATTCACATTCCCCAGGGGTCTTTGTAGAAATTAAAGCTAAACAGTGAGGCTTTCTCTACCAGGAAATCTGATGTTAAATCACTCTTCTTTTCATCACCAATGAATGCAGTCATTTTATGCCAATATAATTAAATTACACCTCTTCAACATCGCTTGGCACACAGATTATGATTTCTGTTAAAAATCAAATACCTATACTGAGAATCTTTCTGCACAAATCTATTTTGAGGAGACATTTTCTTTGTTAATAATTTTACTCTGGTACCTGAAGGTTTCTAAAGAATCTGAGCCTAAGGATGATTTTTATTTTTCCTTAAACTTTTGTTGGAGTATTTCATACAAATGCAAAGATGAATAATTTCTATATTATTACTAAGCACTCCTTATGGACATTGACTGGAGTATGGGAAATAATATCTTTCATGTTTCAAACCTCCATTTTTACTAAATATTAAAACTTTTTGCTCAAAAATTTGCATCTTAAAATGTCCATGTAGACATAGGTGAAGTCATCAGAAAGAGTAAAACATTTTTAATATTAGCAGAAATTTATTTTTACAAGGGAAGAAATGTACCTGCTAATTGGACAGATGCAATATTCACTATTATTTTTTTAGGACCTCTAACTAAATTAACAACTTTTGGCATGTATGCAGGCATTTTTCTGTGACTTGCTTGAAGTTTGCCATGATTGACTTACATTCAATCCAAATTTGTGATTACCACTTTTCAAAATAATAAATATCAAGTCTTCCAAACTTAATTTTTAGAGACTCTTACAGTTTTCTGTCAGTACATACTATAATCACTTAGAAAGCATGACTGTATAAATAATAAGGCTGTGTGGTGGCTGTCTTCTCTTTCTTTGGCCATTTAACTTTGCAAAGTTAGTTGTTATACCTGGACCTTGCAAGACTATTTTGTAAAACATAGGTAGCAGAGTCACAATCTCAGATTAGTGGTCATGCTCCAGTTGGAGCAGCTATCACTCTGAAACCATCCTCAGAACTGGAGCTCAGCATCCAGTTCACATGACAAAAAGAACGACAATTTTAGCACCTGCGCTTCAGCCCTAGAGTCATTTTCAACAGCTCTATTGATCCCCATTCATTCATTCAAAAAATGCAGAGCGTCTACCATGTGTTAGGGACAATCTCAGGTATGTATAGTGGATCAAAACTGATTACTTCTTGCAAGAGGCATGTATACCAGTGAAAAAATAAGGTTATTACCTTCATAAATTCAACAAATATATATTGGTTTTTGGTTTTTTTTCCAGTACCGGGAATTGAACTCATGACCTTGCGCTTGCTGGGCAGGCGCTGTGCTGCTGAGCTAAATCCCCAGCCCCTCAACAAATATTCTTAAGCACCTATTACTTACCAGGCATGATTCTAGATCTTGAAAATAGAGTAGTGAGTAAGACTGTCAAAGCCCATGTTTCATGGAATTTACTTGTTAATCTCAAGGTGGACACCAGCAGTAAATGTACAAATGAATGACATAAATTCACAAAGGTGCTGTGAGAAAATAAAAGAAGTGATGCAATTGAAAATGTGGATAGATTTACCACTGTAGGCTGAGTGAATGTGAAGCCATTTCTCAGTAGAGAGTAAGTGAGTGGACATCCAGTGCAAATGGAGGAGGACACAGCCAATCTGCAATCCTAGGGAAGCGTGTTCTAGCAAAGAAATCATTGTGTGTTTGAGGAACTGTAATGGAGAGTGAAGCTGGATAATGAAAATGACTAAGGGCTAAGGAGGTGGTAGTGACAGCAACTGCACAGAGGGTGGAGGGTGAGCTCTTCATGGGTCCTGGTAGAAAATGTGGATGGTATTGAAAGAGGAAGAATTTTGGAACTGCAGAAAGGTGAAGGGACTCATGTTTTGAAGAAAATTACTGACCAGTGTAGTAAATGCTGCTTATGATTGAGGATAGTAAATGGGGGGAGAAAGACAAAGGACAAAGAAAGATGATAAAGGAAATAAGGAGTATTCTCATGAGAGAATTACTCAAGTATATGCTTAAAGAGATTTAGATGTTCCCAGTGGACACTGAGAACAGGATAAAAGAATAGAGGATATCAAGTTGGAGGATCTTCATACACAGTGAGCTGAATATATAAAATAAAAGGTATGTTCTGGAAACTATGAATGGGAATCAAGAGTCAGTAATGGAATGGTAAGCCTTTCATATCAGTCAAAGCGCTCACATTGTAGGTAGCGGGCAACCTCTAACTCAAGAGCTTCTGTATTGGCTGCTTTTCTTCCTTCTCAGTCTGCTCTCTCATGTCCTGACATCCAGATAGTTCGACCACATATGCATTTCAGTCCCTCAAGCCAACCCACATGCTTTATTTCTGATTATTATACAGTATACATGTCTTTAAATTGACACTTTTGCACCAAATTGTAGCTGGCTGCTTTTGCATGGATTTTCTCCACTACGTTGTTAGGCCCAACTTTTTAATTCTGCATCCCCGTACCTGGCAGAACGTTGGACACAGACTGTGAACTCCACAACTATTTAATGGATGATGAATGAATGACTGGCTAAATATTCATAAAATCTTTACATTGTTACCAGGGTCAAAATCAAGATGCTACCATTGCAGCATGTTCTATAGCATGAGAAAACCACAGTAAGGGGAGGTCCGTAACAGCTGTTTCTGTTATTACACTGAAAGCTTCCTGTTGTCTTTTAAATTCACAGGCTCAAAATTAATCACTTAGACCACCCGGTCTAATGCTGCTGCTCTCCCTCCAGGTTTGCTATTGACCCATCTTACTACGGTTTCCTCTGGTCCAATCATCAGCTCCCTCTAGAGGAGAGTCTGCGATTAGTACTTAGCCCTACCTCTTGCATATTTCCATCTATTTGCAGAGGTGGAACTCTGGCAACAATTCAATAATTGGTTTGATTCCATCCTCCAGGAGTGCTGAGCTTTCAATCTGCAATACATCAGTATGCTGCACACAGATTACTACCCATCTCTCAAAAGACCCCCTTCTAAATGATGCAGCTATCATTTAAAGGCTGCAGGTCACCCAGACATGAGAAAAAGAAAGAAGCAAGACAGATAAGGATAAAGGAAAGAAGAACTGATGGATACAGGGAATAACAAAGAAAAATAGATAAAATTTTATCAATTCAGGAGACATTTATGTTCATATCTTCACATGTTCATATTTAGAAAACAGTGTCTATGACACAGTGTTATATAATCTGTATGTGGCAGGGTTCCCAGATCGAGTCCTGAAGAATAACTCACAGCAGACTTTGGTTCGATACATGGGCGCACCTGGACACTGCAGCAGGGCAGCGAAGACAGCGCAATGGACTGCAGAGCAGAGGCGTACTTACAGAGGTGGACAACGGCTCCTTGACTTCAGACACTAAGTAGTAATAAGAAGTATCTGTCCTTTTTCTCTGGGTAGATATAGGTGGACTTCTAGACAAAGAAATATGCTCTCAGGGAAAATACTGTTGGGTGCCAACCCACTTGTGAGATATTACATTTAGGTAGCCCTGCATCATCAACAAAACTGTCTTTCTGCCCCACTCCCAGGAACTTGTGATAGGTTCCCAAGGAAAGCAAAGAGTGACTGAGAAGGAAAAACTATATAACTTATGCAAATTAGGAATGTGAGGGATCATTCTGATTGTAGTTTAAGAGTCTGGTTCAACACAGACAAAAAGAAATGTCCACTTCATCATGTAAAAATGATATGAAGAGAAACTAAGCATGTGGGAGGTGATCAGAGAAGGCAAATTTCCTTCCTCTACATGCTGCCCCATACATCTGGAGCCTGGAACAACCACACACATATCCGGAACACGACCCAGTGATGAGCAAGTACTGAATCCTTAGCGTCATTAATGCAGACCTCGCCAGTGCTGACCTCTTCTCAAGTGTTGCTCCTAAATGAAGCTCATCTTGATGAACTGAATGTATGAACGAAAGAATTAAGAAGTGCCTAACCTAGTGAATTTCTCTATATTCAAATGTGTACTTGACATTCAAATACACTTTACCTGACTTAATCCTCATTGCAATCATATGAAAAGGAATTCTCACCTCCACTTAGGTAAGAAGAGGAAATTGAAGGTTGTATAAGTAAGAATCTGACAAGATCACAACATAGAACTGTATAGTGGGTTTATTTATTTATTTAGAGACAGAGTCTCACTATGTAGTTCAGGCTGGCCTGGAACTCACTATGTAGACCAGGCTGGCCTTGAACTCCCAGTGATCCTCCTGCCTCAGCTTCCCAAGAGCTGGGTTTATAGGTGAGGGTCACCATGCCCATTTTACACAGTTGGGAATTAAACCCAGATAATTTGATGGTAACTGTATTTCCTTTTTCCTTTATAATAAATCAGATTTTACTTGATGTTATGGTGGTCTGTGTCTAGATGTCCCCCAAAAGCTTCATGCAGTCATAGAGTTTTCTCAGAGGTGACTGAATCTAGAGTGAGTGATTAATTCATAGTGCAATGCTGGGATTAAGAGTCCTGGGATTAAGGGTGGGTGATTGCTGGATCAGTCTACTGATTGGATTGGGACCACCCTAATGCCAGGAGACTGGACACAATATAAAGGACAGAAAGAGGCCTATCCCTCCTCTCTTGCTACTTTTGGTATCTTCTACCGCCATGAACGGTCTGCCGTGTCAACCTGCCTTGGAGCCAGCTGATTATGGACTGAAACCTCTACAAACTTTGAGATAGATAAACATTTCCTGCTTTAATTTTGGGTGTCAGGTATTTTGTCTCAGCAATGAGAGAAAAGTAACTAAGATACTTGGTCACAGCACCAGTTCTAGTCATTAAGGTGCCAATGTACATTAAGCTGTATCAAGCATTATTACATAGCTATTTAGCCAATACTCACCCCCAAACTCCTTATCACAGATTGTCTTGAAGCTATAAATGAACAGATGTCTGAGTTCTGGCCAGGAATTCATAAGGAGGAGTTTGTTGGAGAACATGAAAAACTTTTTTTTTTTTTTTTAAAAAAGACCATATATCTCTAACACTAGAGCTGCTCTTCTGTGTCTTACTTAATATATGATACTGTAGTTTGACCAGCAGCAACTGCCTATGATTATCAGGAAAAAGTAAAACAAAAATTGGGCAAAGGCTGCTTGTGACATCTTTGATCTTTTCAAACAAGAGTCCCCAGCCTTATACATACCCATTTCTAGGTGAGTGCATTCATTACTCAGCTGTCTGGTCGCTGGACATGATATCCATCACTTACAATGTGAAAGAGAAGTTTAAAATGACTGCAGGCCATGGTCAGCCAGCTCTAGGGCAGAGCATCATGGCAGAAGCTACCTGGCTCATGGCACCCTGGAAACAGTGAGGGGACAATACCCAAGAGGCATAGGTGAGGGACCCAGTATGGTACCCAAGGCCACATCTCCATGACCCATCCAGGCATGCCCAGGAGCACGCTCAAATAATCTGCTGGCATTTCTTACTCCAATAAAATAGACACATTGCATTAAAAGTCACAGTGACAAAAATAAACTACTGTTTGTTTGAGGTCCTATTTAGGTATTCTGTTAATTACTAGGTAAAACAGCAGCTGATGCTAACGAATGTCTAAAAATCCATCTCTAAAGTCTTCAAATTCATGAGACAAAACAGAAAAACAACACATTTTTATTAAAATCAATATACAACCTTACATTAAAAGGCTTATTTTCAGTCATACATTCTGGTTGCACGTTTAGTTAATCCTAAATTTCCATTAATATAAATAACAAAAGAGATTTTTGCAATTTGAATTATTAAACACACTGATTTTTCTAAAAGGCAACCAGCACAGAGGTGATGCTCAATAAAGACTTAGTGCTAAAAACTAAACACCATATTAGCAGCATATCTCAGTGCTATCATTTGGAAAAAGTTCTTTCTCTCGCAGATCAATATTATGAAGAATCAGGCAGCAGGTGGAGGATGTAAAAATGAATCATTTTTCAATAACTCTTTTCAGTGCAGAAGGTTTCACATGTCTAGACGTATTTTGCTGCTGAATCCCACACTGATATTTAAGGGGCTGTTTTTCCCCATTGCATACAAAGTTGTTCTAATTATAGAAAAGCCTTTTGCTCACATGCTGTCAATCTCAGGCAGGGTAGAGTCCATCTGAATCCCTGCCATTACTTCAGCCAGTACGTACAGCATCCTACTTTGGTTATCAGCAACAACTTGAGCAATTAGATGTTTCTCTTCAGTTTGATGATGAGCACAGAAAGTATTTTTTTAAATATATTTTTAGAATTAAGTGGAAACATTTCAATTTTCCCACATGGCATTTCGTTATAGCTTGAACCTCTCACTTAGTAATAAAAATGGGAAGAATAACAAGTAACAAAAGTTTGAGTTAAAAATTAATATTTAAGCAAGGCAAGAATTCGAAGGGACTTTGTTCTCAAATAATCAGGTGTGGGTGACTTGCCGACTTAGACACGCTTTGTTTGAGAAATGTTCAGAAAGATGAACCCAGCAGGATCAGAACCCCAGATGCCTAATCACATCAGGGATGCACCTGGATCTTAGGAGAGAAAAGAGAACAAAGAAAGAACAAAGAGGATTCAAAGACTTTCTTGGTCTGCATGACCAGAGTCAACTGGGTAGGACCAATAATAATTGCTCAAATCAAATGAATTCTAAATATGATTTTAAGGATGCTTCATATAGCAAATGAGGTGTTCCTTAATACATGAGTTCATCATTCTGATATATGAAAAAGATAATATTTATCAACACAAAAGGAAGGAATTCAACCTTGAAGTTTCTAATAAGCTCAGAACATTGCTACTGAATATCTGCTCCTGGCACCATCTCACTTGCTTTCCCTCCCACTTCATTTAACCTGTGGTTCACACTTTCTACTGCTCAAACAGGGATGGAAATCTGTTCTGGGTTGTTTGTGAGTGAAAAGGCAGTCTTTGCTTTTGCACGAAGCCTTAGTGGCACCAGACAATGAGACACTCTGTCCTGTCCCAGGAATATTTAATGATAGTTTCAGCTTCCTCTCTACCCAAATCACTGTTGCTTTTGGAGATAATGTCTTTCCAGTGACTCTGTTGACCAACAAGGTAGTCATTTCACTGGCACTGCCCTGCCGACATTCAGGCTTGTCTACATTGACTTTCCTTGAGAAAAGGTTTCACAGAATAATGTGAAGCATTTCAGCCCTAATGTCATGTACTGTGGGGTTTAAACCCCAGCCCTGCAACATACCAGGTGTGTGAGTACAGAGGATATGCTTAGCCTCCTTGAATTTCAGTTTCCCACTTACAAAACTAGGGTCATGCCTAGCTCGCAAGACTGCTACAGGTTAACTGAGATGTTTTGTTCAAAAATGAGAGGTTTAAAATAAACCTTCACTGAATTTAAACTCTGTAGCTTTCCAATAAAATGGAAACAAATATGAGGAAATAGTCAGTTTTTGCTGTCCAGGGTCCTGAATGTACCATGTCTGAGAATTCAGATTCTTTATATTTATATAGCATTGTTACAAGACAACAATGGCACATAGCCACTTCCCAGGAAAAACTGACTGATAGATAGCACTGACCTTCTCCCAGGAAATCGCAGATTTTCAAAACAAGCACTTTCAAAAATTACATAAATATGCAGCGTGTGTCAAAAAAGCATGAGGTGTGTTTGTTTGATCAACATTTCATTTTTCCACAGCTTCCATCTTTGTTTCACGGCATGGTGTGCTGTTTCCTCAATAGGAGAGGAAGGCTACTGGGATGTTTGTTGTAATCGTCTGCTTAAGGTTCTTTGGCAGATCACATGTTTTACTTAATTAAATAATGTCCCAATTAATTGATTTGTTTGTAGACATTCTTAATTTAGTAAACGCTGAGCAGAATGCTAAAAATACCATTATATTTCTGACAGAGGCACCACTAAAGTCTGATAATTGATAGCTTTGCTGTTTTCTCTGATGGCCTGAAAAGCTTTTAAAGCTAAATTCTGTAATCATGTTCATCTTTGGAAATTAGTTTTGTGAAACCACACATTTAGTTCTTGCTGAGAAATCTCATTTCAGTCATTTTAACATAATTTATAATGCATAAACGAAATTAGCTTTTGTAGCTAAGCCAGCACATTTTTCTTTAATTTTTATCTCATCCTAATATATTTTTGACCTTGAAAACTGTAATGTCTGTTGGATATTGAAGCCTCTGAACAAAGAAAATCATTTCCATTCCATCACTATGGTTACACTTCCTTCGCTCTCCAGCACTGAACAGTGCTGAAAGTGTTGAATCTGGATTCCTCAGGAGGGCAAGGGGAACTTCATGTAATATCATTTAGTTCTGATTAAATAAACACATATACATAATGGAACCTAGGAAAGTAGCAAATTGCTTCACTCTGTTTACACTGCATACGATATGACTGATAGCAAGGGGCAATATATCACCCAATGTTATTTGCTTCAGGTTCTGTTGTGCTTGGTTTTTCCCTAGGCAGTCACACATACATATTCGTCTCAGAAAACACAGTCAAATGCCAGGCAGCTCCTAACACCTCCAGTACTCCTGAAGTCAAAGCAGCTTCATCCCTTTCTAACAACAGAGAACTTTAAGTGTGAAAGATACAGCTCCCTGTCCACCAGAGACGTGTTTCAAATCAACCTGCGACCTGTCTCTCACCATCCTAAAATGGCTTTGGCTGACCTCCAAAAGCAAGATAAGGACTTGGTCACTCAAACAAAAGCAATACCTGCTGCCTCTGGTAGAAACACATTACTGTTTTCACAGATGGCACATTGTTGTTTGAATTTGTTTTATTACACAGCTGGTCCACAATGGTAGCCACAATAGGCTTTCTGTTTTTTCCTCCTTAGCAGTTCATGAATCAAAGCCAACTTGAAGAGAACTATTGGCAACTGGTCAGTATCTTCAAGGGGTCATCTTGTTTTGTAAAGGTATATCCAATCAGTACTGTAGCATATTAAATCATATACACACAAATGAAATTTCTCAGTTCTAAAATTCATATTCACATAGATTTCCAGGTACCCGGATTGGACTGTATAAAAGCTATTAATTTCAGCAGAAATTAAACAAAGGAAAGAAAGGAAAAACTGAGGTGAAGGAAAAGTAACTAAGACCCATCTTGTAGAGTTTTCAGGTATAGGGACAGCAGTATTCACTTCTGTGGTCTACCTTGCCCCTAGTTAATATGAAATGAATGTGTATGCTGTAGAGGAATAGGTGGATGATTGAATGGGTTTGCTATTTTTATAAGATTTAACATTGTTTTAGTATTCAGACACAGTGCATGGAATCACATAGATAGCTCCAAGTGAGAGAAGGTTGCTACGTACATGGAGTTGCACACAGGATCATGGTAATGTAAGCTGGAGCTGGGGCGGCAGTCCATGTACGGGAAATAGGGTGTGGGTAGCTAGGTTTCCTGGATACCCTGTGAATGGCTGATTTCTGCAATTCTGTGGACTCATACACATAGGAGTTAGTTGGCTGGATACTGGTTCCTGGATAATTAGGGCTGGTCCATGGTGACCCTGGAGTGCAAGAAAGCGTGATAAGGGAAGGGGTTAGGTTGTGGAGTTAATCAGTTAGTAAGGGTAACAGTCCTGCTTCTATCTAAGGCCTCAAAACTGGATCAAGGCAACATTTTCCCAATACTCTAGTATATTCACCTGCCCATGAAAGAAAAGAATTTAGTTAAAATGCAAGAAAGCACCATGCATCACTTAAAAGCAACTAAAATGTTAATGAAGTATGACAGGGAGTGTTTAGCAAAAGCTGAGCTGGCCGTTACTTATATAAACTATGACCATAATTATAAAATGATTTACTAGAAGTCATTTGGAAGAGATAATCAAGTTTTTATCACTTAGTTGTGGTATATACAAGACCAAAGAAAGCCAGCTCTCACTTTCCATATTTTTATAAGCCTCAAATCATCCTCTTCAGTAGCAGGGTCAATGCTGTACTGGACTAAATTCTGCACATATGTTTTTAAGGCAAATGGAATAGGCACTGCACGAGTTCAGTAGGGAATGCCATCATGTAGCATACTGCATCAGAGCTAGAAACAAAGCCAGCTGTGATAGGCAGAATAGCAGTCTCCAAAATATGTTCCCATGTTGCAAAGCAGCTGCCTTTATAACAGGGAAATTATCCGGTTGAGCCC
The DNA here is from genome assembly GCF_000276665.1 of Chinchilla lanigera. NCBI lineage: Eukaryota > Metazoa > Chordata > Mammalia > Rodentia > Chinchillidae > Chinchilla > Chinchilla lanigera. The sequence continues at coordinate 10,911,265 of NW_004955472.1, read as the reverse complement.
AGAATAACAGAGATCCTTAAAAGAAGGGGAAGACAGATTAGGGCATCAGAACAATGAGATGTGAGAAGGATTCAAACTACCACTGCTGCCTTTGAAGGTGGAGGACGGAGGTCATGCCCCAGGGTTGTGGGCAGCAAAGAGAAGGGTCCTCCTCTAGGGCTTCCAGAGAGATACAGGGCTCTGTTGGCATCTTCACTTCAGTACAGTAGCACCCACCTTGGATTTCTGAGCTGTAGAATTGTAAGATAATAAACCTGTGGTCTCTGAAGCCACTATATTTGTGGTAATTGGTTACAAAAGCAAATAGGAAAAAGTCATCTAATCTCCCATAGTATAAAACCACTTTTGTTTGGTTCTATATTTCCTCACACAAAATTTTGTTTACTAAGGGGCTGACTCTCAATAATTTGTCCAGGAAGCACTGATTTTGCATTCATTAAATTGTACACCTGTTTTATGTACATAACAATATCATTTTCATAGCATTTCCCATCAATATATCACCTTTCATTCCTCAGTGATCAACTCCCTTCAGTGTTTGTGCTTAACAATAAATGCTAACCTCCTTTATTACTCAGTTGCCCATCACTGGGACATGATATCTGACTCACACAATTTAAAGAAGCAGAGGTTTAACTTGGCTCACAATAGGGGACCCGGTCTATGTTCAGCTGGTTCTAAAGCAAAAACGTTGTTACAGCAGGGTAATACGGAGCAAAGATGCCTTGTTCATAGCAGCCAGGGAGCAGAGCAGAGAAGAGCAACAGTGCCAAAGAGGAAGGCACCATGGACCATATGTAGTACCCAAGATCATGCCTCCCACCCCGATACACTCAGAGCTTGCTTCCCTAATCCCCTGGATGGCTCCCAGGCCACAAGTTGACACAAGTTGACACAAGTTGTAGGCGGTGACAATTGAACCATAAGAAACTTGCTTCTTAGGCTATAGAACTGACTTTGAGAACTTCATTTCTAATGTCAAATAATACTTAATGAACATAGCTGCATACTGTGTACCTTAAAGTACTAATTATTTCACTTTTCTTCCTTGTCTTCATTCTTGTTTACTCAAAATAATACACCTCTGACTAATCCTCTTAGTTGGAAGTAAACATTATCAGAATTTATACAAGGTTTTTAATGAAGCACAAGAACAGTGAGTGAAACAGAAGTGGTCCGTGGTTAGTGTTCAAGAGTTTGAAAAGGACATGGCAGTAAGTGGAAAAAGGCCAGGTGGTTGAGTTTTCACAGTGGCTCCTTCACAGGCAGCACTGGGATCCTAACTAACCCAAGGTGGTTGTCGAGTTGATGGGTGAGTATCAAGAGGTGCACAATCTAGAGAGTTAATCATTGAGTGAAGCGTGAGATCAAACTGGATGTCAATCTTAGCTTCCCTCCTGAGTAAGGCTGGGAAGGTTTCATGTAGCCTTCCTGTGCTTCTGTGCAACTTTCCTTTGTTTTTCTGACAAAATCAAAATGCTTCTATATTTTGGAGGCATCCCCTCCTAGTCCTTTTACTTCCAACTTGTTTCCCTTAATGGAGTGCGGATTCTTTGAACTGTCTCTTCTGATTTTTTCTTTCTGAGTTCAGAGAGCTTGAATATCTGATTTCTCCTCCTTTTTCCCTCTTATCCTTCTAATGTGTTCTTTAAATGTCAGATTAAGTCAAAGGTCTTTCCACTTTTTATGTAGGGTTTGTATGTTGGACTTGTGTTATTTTCCTTTTTTCTTGGAAGAAAAGGTTCTGTAAAATCCATTGTGTTACTGCTTTTTATTTGTGTTGTTCTATTCAGGAACAAAATTTTATATCTCAGAGAAACCAAAGTGATAAATTCTATGGAGAAGCAAATTTGTAACTTTGTCAGTATCTATTCATTGAACAACTACTTTGGCTCATGCTAACTTCAGGGAGAAAAGATAAGTTAAAGGTTAGGGAGCTCTTATCCTAAAAGAATTTACCAACCAGTACATTTAACTATATTATAGAAAATAAATAGATGAATATGATGACTAATTCCTCAGAGTCCTGATATACAGCACTATATGCTGCTTCTCCTCTGCTATCACACCATCATTCTGGAACACTCAACAGTGTACCTCAGCATATGTGCTCTTAGCAGAAATACAACTAAGAGAAGGGTAAACACAGGCGCCCATCCCACTAGTGGCCCAAGATACCTGAACAGCACGTACTGAGTGAGCAGAACAGGGAAGAGTAAATAAAGCATGGTGGGTAATCTCCTCTCAAGACCCTTCTCAGGAATCACTCTCACCATGTCTTCAAAAACTCCTTAAAGGCAATGAAATTCCACCCAGAAAAGAGATGCAAACAGGTTGAAATGGAGCCAAGTGTATTCCAGTTACTTGCAAACCTAAATTAACAAGCAAAGTATCTCTATTTCACAGTGAAGAACTGTAATTTTTATTTAAGTAGATTTTAGAGAATGGTAACCTATGCACTGCAGCCTTTTATTCTTAGATGTTTGTTTTTGCATTTTATTTCTCAATCTTTCTCTTATACAACTATGTAAATTATATAAAGGCCATCTACAGCGCCTCTCTTGATCTCATACTATCCTTTAAATCAGTAAAATACCAATGCTTATTGTATCTTAGCAATACCCAAATCCAGCCCTGCCTTTTAATTGTTAAGCACAGTCTTATTTTATGAATATAACACAATTTATTCTCTTGGTGGTCACTTGATTTGTTTCAGTTTCAACTACTATTAATAGAGTCTCTATGAACATATTTGGGTGGATATATGTTTTCATTTATCTTGGGTAAATATGTGGGAGTGGAATTATTGGTTGTCAAGTAGTCATGTTTTAACTCAGAAGAAATTGTCACTATCCAAACTCATTGGACCATTTCATATACTACCAGCAACACATGAAAGTTCTATCTGCTACACATTCTGACACAACATTTAATGTCCTCAGGCATTTTAAATGTGTAACAATAGCTTATTTTCATATTGCTTTGAATTTCTCTAATGACTAGCAACCTTGTGAAATATTTTCATTGCTTAATTGACCATTTACATATTTCCTTTTATGAACTATCTCATTTGCTATTGAGATGTCTTTTTATTGTTGAAGTATTGTTTATATACTTCACATACAAGTCCCTTGTCCTAGACATGTATTGTGAATATTTGGTCCTGTACTGGGTTATTCATTTTATTAATGAATATTTGCAACGAGCTGAAGATTTTTATTTTGAAAAAGGATATATAATTTTTTTTTCTCTTATGGTCAATATTTTTTAAAAACCCTTGATTTGCCTTAAGGTGATAAAGATATTCTCTTATGTAATATTTCTGGAAACTTTATAGTTTTAGTTATTATGTTAAATCCATGATCCATCATGAAACAAGTTTTTTAAGTGAAGTGCTAAGTAAAGGCTGAGGGTTGTTTTGTTTTATTTTGACTTAGTTTTTATAAGATGGTAAGTATCCAATGATTCGGCAGCATTTCTTGAAAAGAAATGGACACTTTGTCAAAAATCACATTAACTATATAAGTACTGTTCTATTTCCGGACATTATTCTCTCCCGTTGAACTTAATAGACCTAACAGTGTGATGTTTCACACTGTTTTGATTACTGGTTTGAGGACTGTGTTTCTCCTACTCAAGATTACTTTGACCATTCTAGGTCATTCTCATTTCCAAATAATTTTGGGTGGCCATTTTTTATTTTGGGGGTTGAACCTAGGGCCTTGTGTACTCTAGGCTTTATGCATACAACCACTGAGCTACACCTCCAACCCTCCAAATTTTAGAATTAAAATCAAAACAAAATGCTGTTTTGGATAGTGAGATTGCTTTGAAAATAGATAATTATGGGGAACTGACATTTTAACATAATTTATTCTGTATATGGTATATTGTTCACTTATGTTGATTTTCTATAATTTTGTCCAGCAAAATTTTTAATTTTGGGCAAGAAATTCTTACACATGTTTAAATTTAATTTTAATTATCTAATGTTTAGGTGTTACTATCAACTGCTTTTTTTCAATTTGATTTTCCAGTTATGTGCTGTTATTATATAGTTTTGTTATAATTTGGGCCAAGAGTGTTCTCAAAAGACACGTGTTCAGAGGTAGGGCTTTCAGAAGGTGACTGGGTTATGGGGGACTAAATGTATCAGTACATTAATCCTCTCTCTCTCTCTTTCTCCCCTTCTCCCCCATCCATCCCCAGTCATGAACTGATTAGCTCTTCTCCTGCTATACCTCTCCACTATGATATTTCTACCTTAGAGACACCCAACCATGGACTGAGACCTCTGAAACCATGAACAACAACAAAAAATTCTTCTGGTTTTAAATTATGCATGCCAGATATTTTGTCCCAGTGACAGATAGATGACTAATACACATAGAAATGGAATTGGTGTTTGTATGTTCCTCATGTATTCTATGTCCCCGCTAAATTCAACTGTTATTCCTGGGATTATTTTGGGTAGATCATGTAGAATTTCTATACATGCATTTATGATGTCATTTCTTCTCTTTGCTTGCTTTACTTTATTGTGCTAGCCACAAAATTCAGCACAATGAGAAGTCTTCTTAGATCTGTTCTGATCATAGGTCAAACAATCTATTCTTCACTATTAAATAGGTTAGCTATTGTTTTTATCAAATTGGGATAGCTCCCCACTACAGCTATTTTGCTTTGAGTTTTTATCATAAATGAGTGCTGATTTTATTTTTTCTGCATACATATGAGATGATCATACAGCTTTTCTTCTTAATCTATTACATGGTATATTAGTTGACATTCAAATGCTGAAATAATCTTGCATTCATTTGTAAGATAAATCACACTTTGTCATGATGTGCTATTCAGTTATACATTTTTAGGCTCAATTTCTAATATTTGTCAAGATTTGTCCACCATTTTAGTAACTATGAGTGATACTGAGTTGGGCACCAAGGTAATGTTACCTTTACAAATTTGAGAAGCATTTCCTTCTCTGTCTGAACAGGTTTGTGTAAAATGGTTGCTATTTCTTCTTAAAAGTAGGACAAGCTGAGTGAAGTGGTGCACACCTATAATCCCATCCCTCTGGGAGACCAAGGCAGGAGGATTGCAAGATTAGGTACAGCCTGGATGATTTAGTAATTTAGCAAGATCCTCTCTCAAGATGAAAAATAAAGAATGAACTGGGAATGTGGTTCAGTGTGAAGATCCTGGGTTCAAATCCCAATACTGAGAAAAATGAAAAGAAAAAGAAGGAAGAGTGGGCTAAAAATTTTCAGTTAAACATCCTAGATCTGAAATTTCACTACTGGAAGATTTTAAATTACAAATTCTATTTCTTTAGTAGTTAAGTATTATTCAGAAGAAGTTGTTGAATTTTTTTGAAAGTTATTCATAGTATTTTTCATGTGATCAGCAACTGTAGTGATGGCCCCTTTTATAAGTATTGTATTGGTAATTTGTATTTTCTGTTTTTATTTTTATTTTTTTTATTTTTTTGGTTTTTCTCCGGTACCGGGAACCGAACTCACGACCTTGCGCTTGCCAGGCAGGCGCTTTGCCGCTGAGTGTTTTTAAACATTATCAGAACATTTAGGGCAACTCTTTATAACTGGGGTTCTACGAAAGAATGAAGCCTAATTCTGAAAGGTGTAAACTGTGTAAAATGAAATAAAATTTTTATGGTTCTAAAAAGCACAATATTAGCTATGTAACTTTCTACTTACATAGAAAAAAATAGACAAAATCTAAATATATTTCTTTATATTTTATTTATCTGGACAAATCCCAGTTGAAGAAGCCAATTACCAATCTTTATCAATCTGCTCAGATAATCAATTTTTGTTTTACTGATTTTTCTATTACTTTTTTATTTATTTTCAGCTTTATTTCATTCCTTCCATTTACTTTGGATATAATTTTCTCTGCTTTTGTTATCTTTTTAAGATGTAGTCATAGATGGTTCATTTTAAATAGTTCCTTCTTAAACATTTTTCATTATGATTTCTATCTAAATACTTTTTGTGCAACCTTCACACTGTGATATTTTGTGTTTTATTATCATTTGGAAAAATATTTTCTAATAATCCTTGTACTTCTATGTGAGGCATGGATTCCTTAGAAGTGCTGCTCACTAAAAACGCACCTTGCAGAACAATCTGTTCAAGAAATGATGTTCAATTTACTTGAGTAAGTAGGACCCAAACATACAATAGATATTGTGAATTGGGAAGCCACTGCTCAAAAGAAAAGAGAAACAGTTATAAGAGCAGGAAATGGATGAAAGGAAAAAGGAAAAATAGGCATATACACAAGATAGTTAAGTTGTACAGCTAATTTCTCTTAGTTCATTGAAAAGAAAGGCTTGTGCTAAGATTGTTTGGGCAAGATATCATGCCTATATCTTGTACTGTGAGTAACTACTCTGAATATAACAATATGCACTGTATTAATTATTGTTACTCTATTATCTTGTTTTCAAATTCTGTTTTATCTTTTTTCTTTTCAAAATAAAATAAATAAATGGTGTTCAGAAAACTGGATAACCATGTACATAAGAATGAAACTAAATCCATACCTCTCATCAAAAATCAACTCACAATGGGTTGAGGACCTAAATACTTAAACAGAAGACTTGAAACTATAGAATATATGTAGATAGAGCACTACTAGAACATAGACATTCAGATGCATAGCCTTCAAATATTTTCTCATTCCATGGTTGACTTTTCACTCTATTGATTTTTTTTGTTGTTCAAAAACTTTTCAGTTTGAAGCAATCCCATAGATCTATCTTTGCTTTTGTTTCCTGGGGTTTTGCTTTCAAATCCAAAAAAATCATTGCCCAGACCAATGTCCAGAAGCTGTTTCTCTAAGATTTTGGGAGTAGTCTACCATTTCAGGGATTATATGTAAGTTTTCATCCATTGTCAGTTGATTGTTATGTATGGATAGTGGTCCTAGGCAGGAAGCCAGTGTTAAATGTGCTGTTTCCTTATCCTGAGCATCACAACCCTATGCTGCCTGCTGTTTAATGTCTGAAAAGAGTTTTTTCATGTGTTTTGTCCAGCTTTACAGTTTTTCATAGCAAAAAGAAAGGTCTGATAATTACTTCTACATTGTGTATGGGACTGCATCTGCACTTAAATATGGTACTTTATCTCATTATCATAATAACTCTAAGAAATACATAAATATTACTAAGTAATTCTGCAGCTAAGAAGATCAAGGTTAAATAAGTTAGCTGCTTCCTGCTACCCTTCCAGCCCCTTACAGGTAAAGAATCACATTCATTTTGCTGTTCCTTACATCTGATATTCTTTGGCGCACAGCAAGTGTTCAATAACTACACTGGCAAGTGCTGTTTTCTCCATTACACACATGAAAACCCCTAATCTCAGGGATGTCCATTGGAAAATGAGGATGAGCCTGATATGGCTGAAATTCCAGGATTTGCAAACTACTGATCATGAGCCCAAACTTACCCAGTTGGCTTTTTTCTTTTTTCCCAGTTGTCTTTTAAATAAAGTTTTACTGGAATATAGTCATGCTCACTTGTTCTGGATCATCTGTCTGCTTTCTCCCTGCAGTGGCCAACCCGAATAGTTAGACTGCAAAGCCTAAAATATTTACTCTCTGACCTTTGAATAAAAGAATTCACTCTCTGTGGCTAATGGCACAGTTACAAACTTTTCACCTCATTAAATTTCACAGCCACCCTACAAAATAAGAAGTAACGCCATTATCCAGATGTTGATTCTGGAGTGGTACTGGCTCCAGGTTGCACGGCTCAGAAGTATCAGATTGCAAATTTGAATTCTGATATGTCAGACTCTCATCCCTATGGTCTTTCCATATCTCACAGTCAAAGCACTTTGAAAATAAATGGAAGACAATAAATGGAAGGGCCCTTTTCAGTGACTTGGACACTATCACATATTAACAGGGGAACCAAATCTAATATAAGCTATTACCCATATTTATACACTATAATAAGAATAATTAAAGTTACTGTTATTTATAACAGTATGCTAAATCCCAACTTGGCTAAGAAGTATATGTGTGGTGTGTGTGTTTTTATTCATACATGTAAGTATTCAATATATGTGTAGGTATATATGTGTATATATACACATATATAATTTGATCTATTTCTTATAGGCATTCCATGAAGAAATCTTTATAGATACAAAAAGGAAATGCTTAGAAACATTATATTAAAGGATAGTGATTGTTAAATCAAGGATTTATCTTGGCTTTCCTAACATATCAACAGTATCTGTATCTCTTTCTTTTTTTTTAATTTATTTATTTGTGCTAAGAATTGAACTCAGGACCTTGCACTTGCCAGGCAGGCACTGTGCCACCGAGCTATACCCCTGCCCTCTTCCATTCTTTCTAAACTCTCTCCCCAGGCTTCTCATGATCTCAAACATTACCATGCACCAAGAAACGTGCTTTGTGGTCTTCAGTGGTGATGCAAAGTACCAAAGACCCCTGGCCAACAGCTTGCTGGACCTCCTTTTTCAACATCCAACTGTTACACCTAGCGCTGACAAATGTGATGCTTTCCTTTCCTCTGTTTTTTAAGTGCTTTAAGCTCTGAGCCACTCATTTAATTTTAAATTATCTTCTGATTCCCTACATGGGCTGAGAATGAGGGTAGCCAGGTGAAAAAATATAGTAGGGACAATAGATGAAAAGGGAATTGTTTGTGAGAATCTTTTTCTTCTTTTCAAGAAGAGATGTAATAGTGTTTTGTATCAACATGACTCCTTCTTTTAGATGTAACAAAGTTAGACAGAGTTGGTACTATAAATTGAGAGGTCAAGAGGTGAAACTATTGACTCAGTCTTTTCACTGGGATTGGTATTACAGATTTCCCACACAGAAGCCAGCAAAGAAACATTTCTAAATTAATTTCCTCTTTGCCAGTAGCATTTCTCTCCCTCCTTATGCTTCTTCTATTTCCCAGGACTATCCCAGCTTCTTTGATCTTCTGCTGCCTTCTGTGTATGATCCCCTCTCAATCTCAACAATTTCCCATGATGCCCAAGATCAAGTCACTCAACAGATGGAGTTAAGGGCCTATCTCACCATTTGCCCAACTAGGTTTCCTGATAACTAGTTCACAGGAGAGTTCTTTGATAATGAACAGACCAATAGCTTTTACACAGACATAGACATAGAGGATGTCAATTTTACACAGCTAACAGTCTGATGAAACATAACATACTATATAGATGATTTTTCAAGGATTTTTTGCTCATATAAAAATAAAGAGGTACAGGTCACAGTTGCCTGTGGATGCTCTGAGTAGCTTATTTTTTAAATGCTCCAAGGGTGAGAAAGGCTAGTGGAGGAAATGTGTAGAACCTGGATGCAAATGTGAAACCTACAGCCAGCAAGGGAACTCCCAGTGTCTTAGGCGCTGGGCCGTCATTTCTCCAGTAACAGATACTGCACTTACATTCTATCCCAAAGGGAACAGAGGTGTGTCTGATAGCTGAGAGGAGACCAAAGAGTCAACAAAATCACAGCGAAGAAGTGAACCCCTATGTGGGACCATAAATATCACCAGCTCTATGGAGCTGGCCACCATTTCAATGTATCTTAACCAAAATTTTTAACTGTGTCTATTGAGAATTTTCTCTTTCCCTTGTGAGAATACACCCTGGATGTTATCATAGTATTAACAAGGAAATTTGCGTTCATTTTAGAATCAATATTTGGAACATATCAGTTCCCTAAAGCAAAATCTAACTGTATTTCTGTATTGGTTGCCTTGTAGAAGTTTCTATCATGCCTGTTGGATTATGCCTAACCTGAATCAGCTCCCGCCATTCCAGTTTGCCCAGATCCATCAAGGTCATCTTTCCTAGCACCCACACTGTAAGATAACTTCCCAGTTCCCATTTAATTCCTTAAATCTAGCCAATGATAAATGCCAGCCTAACAGAATGTATCAGTAGCCAGTTGGAGTTACTTAGAGCATCAGCAACAGGCAGAGGATTCTGAGAACATGAGTTAAGAGTCACTTGACCCTAACCATTCCTCTGCTCCCTGTCTCAAGAGCTGTGAAGAGCAGGAAAGAGAAGAGACTGAATGAGAAGGCCATGCTGTCCTTCACTGCAGGTCATCTGGGGTCTGAGCTGGAGAGAGAAGAAATGAGGTTGGCCCATTACACTGCACTGTCTTGGCTTTATTATAACTAAAAATGCTCAAAAACCTGTGGGATCTTCTTAAAATGTTGACAGAGGACAAAAATAGAATTCATCAGAGCATGTTTAAGATAAGGGCTGATAAACAACAGAGATTTTTTGAGAACTGTGCTCTACTAAACCCAGAATGTACAGATTACACTGTATTTATGACAATTTATGTAGCCAAGGTACAAGTCTAAACTAGTACAGAAAAATTTGGAGGAATGTAACTCTGATTTCAAGTCTCTGTGACTTAATACCTCTGTGAACTGGATTACTTCCCATCTCTTTTATTTTAAAAAGAAAAAAGATAAACAAACAATGAAACCAAGCTTCAAAACAGGTTAGTAGGACAGTTACAAAAGGTGGCACTTGCGTATTGTTGTCTTCATAGTAGTTAATCAGAGTACAAGATATAGGTGTGATATCCTGTCTAAATAACACTAGCACAAAACATACTTTTCAAGGAACTAAAAGAAGCTACTGTAAAGCTCTCTTGTGTTCACATACACTTTTTATCTTTCCCTTTCTTGCTTACCCCTTTTCCCCATAACAGTTTGTCCTTTCTTTTGCAGTTTTTTTCTCAGTTCACAATATCTATTAGATGTTTCAGATCCTATTTTCTTATTCGGTTTCTCACACTGATCAAACAATATAAAAACTAAGTGTTCCTTTCAATGAACTAATAGAAATTAGTAGCACCATCATGTTAGCTATCATATACACATATACTTTTCCTTCCTTTTCTCCTTCTCCCCATCCCAGTTGTTCTTTCCTTTTGAGCAGTTTTTACTATGTAATTATTGATACATCAAAGTGACTACCAATAGTACCAAACTCCCACATTAAAGAGGAAAGAAACTGAATTAATATACTAGACTACACAGGTTTATCTGCCAACATGCAAAGTCCTTTGAAATGATAGAAAAAATATTATCTTATCAGCATGAATACTTCATTCATCTGACAAATAGCAAATACCCTCCTACTTTGTTTTAGGTGCTACTGTGGTGAATAAGATAAGCTAAGTCCCCGATCTCATTCATGGAGCTTACATTCAAGTCAAGAGAGCAAGAGAAAAAGTACAGGGAAAGGAAAATAAGTAAATAGACAATATAATACCTTATAAAAGTAATCAAACAGAACAGTGTGATGGAGAGTAACTAGTAGGAGAGGGTTGGAGACTATTTCACAAGTAACAGTCAGGAAAGTCCTTTTCAGAGAGGTAATGAGTAGGCTGAGACCTGGATGATCCAGAGCTCCAGACTGGCAACTTTGTGGGGCAGACTATTTCTGAGAGAGGAAGTAGTAAGTGCAAAGATCTACCATGGAAATAAGGTTGGTCCATCCAAGGTACAAAAGTGACATCCATGGACTAGGAATTTTGAAGAATTTCTATTCTGTCTAGAAAAGAAAAAGATTAGGTTGGATTGCCTGAGAGGCAAAGACAAATCTTCCAAAATAAAACATGAACTGAGGAAACTCCCAGGTGATACTATTAATGAGAAAATATGTGATGCTGAGCAACATAAAGGTGACATGAAAGGCAGATATGGAGAAAATTCTAGGCAAAGAAGTGGAGTTTCCTAGGATAGCTCAGTTCCTTCCATTCCACCAGTGCTGTCCTTAGGTCCTTCTGACAAGTCATTCACATTACTCAGGAAAGCACTCTCCAGCTTTACCTTTGAGAAAAGGAGTCTCCTAAAGAGAAGCCATGCTAGACAACCTCTAACACTGCCCCAGGTCTACACTTTCCATGGGAGAGGAACCATTGTAAAACAATAACAACTAAAATATCTAAATTTGAGAAAGTTGTCTTTATGTCATAAAGGAATGACTGAATTTCACAGAGAAATAACTGACAAACTGAACATTCTAAGGGAGAAAATTCACATGTAAAGATTTTGATTGTAAATGCCATTTTTTTTTTCAAAACTGAATGTACTTACCTCCAAAAGAAAGCATTATTCAGTATGTAGCTCCTTGGTTATAGAAAATAGGTAGATTTTGGGGCCTAATAATGTAAACAAATAGCTGTGCTACTTTAGACAATCCATGAAATCTCTTTACCTCATATTTCTCAGCATAAAATAGCATAAATAACATGTTCTATCTACCTCAGAGCTTTATAGTTGGAACACTATAAAGCTTAAAATTATGAAGTTTGTATAAATAACACATATTACTGAATTGAGGATATAGCTGTCTCACCACCAGTCCATTCACTTTTTTGAATTCTTACTATATGTGAAGCTCTGAGTTAGTGTAGTATTTAAGGAGAATAGAAAATATTCCCCCCAAGCTCCTTATAATGTAGAAAAAGAAGTAGTCAACTTCTCTGCATACCAAAAAGCATAGTTCGGGAACCATCAATGTTTTCCTAGCTGAGCACGATGGTTGTTCAATGTGCTTACAGTACTTTTGATTTTGTAAAATTCTGATTTTAGAATATCCTGTCCCTTTGGGAGAATCTTTCAAGTGAGAAGTTATAAAGAGCCTGTGGGACTTGAACAAATCTGGCAGAGTGAGCCACAGGAAGACTCGTTCATGCTTGGAATTCGTGTTGATCAGTTATCTTGGTTCTGAAAATAGATAGAACTATAAATATCTTTAGTAGACTCGGATCCACTAAGGAGAGAAGACATGAGGAAAAGAAGACACCGCATTTTCCTACAAGCTCTGTAACAGCATAGCTAATATGAATTATTGATTGGCATGGGAGTAAGAAAAGGAACAGTGTGGATGCCAGAGTCTTTTCAAAGAACAACCTCTGTAAGTCACGGTGATTGATCCCTATACATGATGAAAGACAGCAAAGAGCAGTGATGCTGGAGTTCTCAAGCCTAACTGGTGAAATCTAGGTGTGACTGGTAAAGGACAGGAACTTAGAGTGCTGAGGCCAGTGTGGATGGAAGGGAAAGGTGAGCTCAGTTTGGCCACAGTTCATCTTAGGGAAGAAAATGGATCAGCCAAGCAGGAATGATCCAAACTGGGGTAGAGGACACGGGTGAGGGTATAGGTCAGAGCATTTTTTATAGACATTGTCCTGGAATCAGGCAGAATATTTGTATAAAAAGAAGGAGCTCAGAACCCAGATTGGACTTTCAGAGAGGTCTCCAATGCAGAATCTGGGACAGGAAGAAAATCCAGGGTTTAAGTCAGAGATCAAGCAAAAGGCAGAATGACTTACTTTAGAAATGAGTGGAAGGTTTTTCAAGGTTTCAGGACAGATAATCAGTGTACTCTTGAGCTTCTTATCCAAGAAATGAGTAAATGAAAGAAAAGAAATAAGATGGTAGCTAAAAAGGAACACCAAGATCTTGCCAATATTTTCTTGCTAAAGGTGAAAGAGAAACTCATAGTTTTGAAGTCTACACAGAGGGACAGTTTGAAAATGCCAAAATGGAGGAATAAATATAGCAATAGTATCTCATGTGGGCTTTACCTTCAGAGAAAAATGAGGACTCCTTTGAGCTGGAAAGGCCAGTAAACATGAAGGTGGTAAAGTGTTGGAATAGGGAAGGGAATCTCTTAAGCGCCTAATAAAAAGTAGGTTGGGGAGTCATTTATCACTAAGAATTTGAATTTTTGGAAGAATGCAGATACTTTGGAGTAGCTATGTGAAGTAATCACCCATGACTAAGGAAAGAACTTGGAGCTAAACAATGAGTGCTAAATTTGGTAGCAATCACAAAATAGATATATTTTGATTTGCTTCTATGTGCTAGGCACATGTATTTGAAGAGATAGAGATAAAGATGAGATAGAGAGAGAGAAAGACAAAGAGAGAGAGAGATACATAGATAGAGATGGAGATGGAGATGATAGAGATAGAGACAGAGATAGAGATAGAGATAGAGACAGGTGGTTTACATCTCTCACTAGCAACATCCTATGCACGAGGCTCAGGAGTACAAAGAGTCATTGTTTAGAAAGAAGGCGAGGGTACCACGAAAATAGTACTGGCGAGAGTTTAGAGGACTGCACCATTTGTGAAATATTTTTCCTCATTATAATCATCTTTCTTGTTTTATGCTGACAAAAACTATTACCCTCCACATTCCTCAATAATTACATCTGCATCTCTGCATCATTACAGAGTCCCTCTGCCTATATTGATTTCATAGATTTTGGTCTGTAGAACATGTCTGCACTAGGGAGATTTCTTTGAGTTTTATACTGCCTTAAACCAAGGAGGAACTAAATGGATCAAATAGCTAACTGCAGCAAAGGGGAGGTATGGAAGGGCTGTAGAAATGAATAAATACAGGGATACCAATGATGGTCCATCACCCCATGCTGTTTCTAACCATACCTGAGTTTAATTTTCTCTTACTGCAGAATGACTCATAATGGGGAACATAGCTCTAGACAGTTGCTCAGTGTCTCTTATGATCACTTTCTCTCTCAGATCCAAGGGCAAAAACCTTGGAAGAAGGATGTTGTGATTTCTCTTGGTCTTAGGAATAGGACGGGAACTGTGCCTGGCCTGGACCCCTCAGGTGTCCCCCCCTGGCCACTCAGTGATGGTTATGAGACGGCAATGCAGGATTCATCAGAAGTTCTGAACTGGAATAAGGGAGGACTAGTTCCCAAAAAAGGAGGAAGGAATAAGTGTCCATAGGATAATTTGAATAGATATTTCCTTGATCTTTTGGGCTGTTTAAAATTCAGTGGGTATGGATTTCTTTGTATTTATCCAAAATATTTACAAGCAGTAGAATGCATAAATAAATTGTAGTCTACTTATGCAGTGAAATATAATACAGCAATGAAAATGAATGGACTATAACACAGTTTGCTATAGTTTGTGTCTGCATGCCCCCTCAAATCCTCATGCAGTCATGGGGTGGGCTTCCAGGATTTGTGGTTGATCCATGATCCAATGCTAGGATTATGGGTGTGAGTGTTCCACCCAACCTTGGGGGGGTAGTTTGTATATAATGTAAGGGAGGGAAAGAGGCTGCTTGCTGCCACTCCTCTCTTTTGCTGTTGTTTTTGCTGTGTTCCACCACGCTGAGTGCTTGCCCTGTGCCATGTGCCACTCTGTCTTGGAACCAGCCCAGTGTAGACTGAAAACTCCACAAACTGTAAGCTAAATAAACCTTTCCTCCCTTAACTTTGGGTATTTTGTCCTATCAGGTATTTTGTCCTATCAGGTATTTTGTCCCAGCAACAAGAGAAAAGTAACTGAGACACAGTTATACCATACTGTATCACTGTATTATAGATGAATCTAAGAAGCATAATGTTGACTAAAAGAAGACTTATACAAAAAACATGTGCTAAATTTTTCCACTTATTAGAAAGTTATTTCTATGATGTTAGAAGTCAAGAGAACTTCGTATTTGGAGAGGAGGAAGGTTAACAAGGGGCTGGTAATATTTTATTTCTTGATCCTACTAGTGTCATATGCATGAGTTCATCATGTAATAATTTATCAAGCTATATCCTTGTAATTTGTGTGCATCTGTATTATGTTACACTTAAACCAAAAGGTTTTTTCTACAAATCTGTTTGTTAGCAATAAAAACAGGGAAAAGAAATAGATTGAGTTCAGTTTAAAGAAATAATGCTACTATTAACACATTCTTCATAGTTCTTTTAGCTGTTTTACAGTCTGGGAGGCAAAGGAGTGAGAGTTCCTGATTCTATAGCTTGTTTCTATCTAGTAACAGATTCAGAAATACAGGCTGTCCTTGATTTCCAAACAAATATCCAGAGCATTTCACCAACCTGCATAATATACACAATCCCTTTAGTATTTTTCTTTTTAATCAAAGAACACATTCATTCATGCATTTGGCATCACTGGCCAATCAGATCTCTCGGTTAACTGGTGTGCAGCCCATGAGTGCTTGGCTAGAAATACGCACAGAACACTGTGGGACACATGTAAGAAGCCATTGTGTCCTGGTTTATGTGTCTTTATCAAGGAGTCCATGTATATACTTATACATGTGCTAGATACTCAGTGGTTAGATAGGTGAACTGGTACAATACTGCCCAGACCAAATGTCTGAGCACAAGAGTTACCACAAGGCAGTATGACTATGCTGCATGATTTAGCACAACTACTTGATGCTTCAGGTCCCTTAGTTGTAATGGGGACAAACTATGTGAATATATGTAAATGCTTAAGAAGGTGGTAAAAATGTTGGTGGTATCGGGGAAAAGCATAGCTCTGGGGAAGAAGGCTGACCCACTGAGTAGTGTTTTCATTTTCACTAGCATTATTTAGAATTAGCAGCATGTTCTGGTCAGAAAAAACAAGCTCTCTTTTGTGTTTTATTACTGTTTTTAATTCTTCATGGATAACACAGTTCTTTATTGCCTACATCTGACTCACATATTCTCTTCCCTACCTTCCATCCCCTACACTACCAGGGACATATCAGGTAGTAGTACATAAGTACTTGCTAACATCTTTGATACCATTTAGGTATGGAAGGCCATATAGGAATTCTCCAGCCCTGAGGGTAGAGAGTGCACCAAGTAGGTAAAATGATTGTGTTCATTGAAGCTGTCAGTTAATGCCCAAGTTAGGGAGAGAACTATGCTTTCCTGATGGCAGTGGTGTCATCAGTGGGAAGGAAAGTGAATTACTGTGAGGCTTTCCTGTGACGGGCATCACCACTTATAAGTGGTCTTCACATAAGATAAGATCCTTCTGCCTATAGTTCAACATGTTTTCCCAGCCCTCAGCATTGTACTTCGGTACCGCTCTGCTCTAAGGAGTCAAAGATGATTTGCAGATATCTGCCCTTGAGAGCACCATTCTTCCAATGAGCTATTTCTGCGCAGTGCTTTTACTGCACCAATATGAGCACCTACTTGCATGATAAGAGTAAATAAAACCCAAAATGTATAATATATAATAAGAAAGGGAAAGAAATTGCTCAAAGGAAAGAACAACTGGGATGAGGGAAAGAAGGAAAAGAAAGTACTAAGGCATTATATATATATATGGATCCGTGGCATAATTGTACTATTGGTGTCTGATGGTTTGTTGAGGGGAACAGTTAATTATTAAAAGTTTGTTAATATTTTGACCAATTTTGCATGCTTATATCTGATAATCTGAGCAACTTATGTGATGACAACAATTTGCAGTATAATATCCACTGGTGAATTCCTACAGTCCTGCCTAGTGACACGATGTATTGTCTCTAATGTTCTTTTAAATTATTATTTTCTTATTCCCTTTAATGATTTGATCAATCTTCTATTCTTACATCTGGTAACCTGAGCAACTGCATTGACGATAACAATATGTAACATAACAACCACTGTTAATCTCTATCATTTGGTTTAAAATTTGGATCTATCATTGAAAAAAAAAAAAGAATAATCAACTGCTTTGCTTTCTAAATGGTTCTTGATGCCAACACTTTGTAGCTCTCATCTATGAGTGAAATTAAATAAAGGGAAGAACACAGGCCAGTTAACTATAAAAATGGGGGAAACCCACGTAAAGAAAATTTTTGCTTAGTTTTTCCACCAATCTCACTGTTCTGTCATGAAAACAGAGGACCCCCCTACTCTGCAACCAAGTACAGAGTTGTAGAAATCCACCTATGATGTAAGAATCATCTCACTGAGGACTGCCAAGAAGACTGAATGGAAGACTTGTAAGAGCATATTACACCCCATTCTAGCACCTCCTGTAGGTGACTTCGCAAAATAAGTAAAATTTGAAAAAACAAACTCCATTTCAACTAAAATTTAAAATAAGCAATAAATTAAAATTTTCTAGAAAATGCTATTATAATTCATCTTTGACTTTTCCTAAGGAGAGGCCCCAAAGTAGAAATCAAAACCAACAACAAATCAAACTCAATAAAACTATCTAAAACAAAAACTCAGAATTGGGGGCTGGGAATTTAGCTCAGTGGCACAGTGCCTCCCTGGCAAGCGCAAGGTTGTGAGTTCGATTTCCGGTACTAAAAAAAAAAAAAAAATTCAGAATTTCCCCTACTGGAGAATGCGGATTAGACAGAGGAAGTTTTAATCCACAGAGGACCCTTTTGCAAACTTCAGAGTACTATCCAGTAGAGTATGTACTTATAGTCAGATTTCCACCACTGACTACTCATGATAGGCAACTTAAAGGAGCAAAGGTTTACTTTGGCTCATGGTTTCGGAGCTTCAGTCCATTGTTTGCTGGCTCCATTGTTTGTAGGCCTGTGGCAAGGCAGAAAAGTCATAGCAGAAGGGCATTGTGGGGGAAAGCTGTGCATTTCATGGCTCCAGCAAGCACAGAAAGGGAGAACCAGAGAAAAAACAGCTGGGGACAAATATAGTTTCCAAGGTCATGGCCCCATGACTCACTTCCTTCAAGTAGACACCAATTCCTAAATTTCCATCACTTCACAATCATGCCAGCAACTCATAAATCCATCAGTGGACCAATGCTCTGACAAACTGAGAACCCTCAGCATCCAGTCATCTTCTGAAAGCCCCACTTCTGACACTGTTTCACTGAGGACAAAGCCTTCAATACATAAGCCAGCAGCGGGAGGGGGGCATCCAGATGCAAATCATAACATGTACCAAACCAAACTGCTGTTAAGAAGAGTAAAACCCAACTATAAAGTATTCCAGTAGCCAGTGGTCTCAAGCCTAGTCCAAATTACATTTACCAATATAATGCTTAGAAGTACAGTCCCTGAAGCTCTCCACTTCAGTTTGCATCCTGATTCTACCACTTGATAATTAGATGACCTTGGACATTACCTAACCTTTCTGAGCTTCAATTATCTTGCTTATAAAGCAGTGTTAATAGCACTACCTATCTCATGCAGTTGTTGCTAAAATTAAATAAGGTTTCGACAGAAAGCTCTTGGAATAGTGCCTAAAATATAGTAAGCACTCTTTATTAACATTAGCTCCTATTTTTTACTCAATAACAATTACCTCAGCACAGATGCATGACCAGTACACTTGAGGAGGTAAGACATGAGTTAAATTAGGAAAGCAAAATGTAATTCATCCTCCCAGAACGCCTGGGTAAGGATCTTGTGAACCCCGAGAATGCTCACAAGCAACAGCACCTTCTGCTGCAGTCAGAGCAGAGGTATGGGGCTCCAAGAAAATCAGAGAATGTGGAAATTTCCCACACATCCCGAGTGCAACATTCCCAAAATTATGCTCATTCCCTTCTCAGTCATCTCCCACCACTTTTTGCATCCCCAGTCTCCCCCTTCTGTTCCTCTTCTTTTCTGTGTCTCAGGACTCACGCCAGATGCCCAGGAGCCAAATGACATTTAATCCTCCTGCCTTAGCCCACCCACCACCAGGAACCTGTAATGCCTCCCTTGGAAAGAGACCGTTTGTGTGCACTCACTCCCAGCACATAGCTGCTGCTCAGTATTCAGCCAGCACTGTTTTCAGACGCACGGCTGCAGTGCCCTCCTTGCACGCATTTCTGCTTCTATACTTGCTCCAGGCCAAACATTCCCAACAAAACCCCCAGAGCAACCTTCAGACTTGAAAAAACAATCAAGCCACTTCCCCAATAAAATCTATGTTTCTTTTCATCCAATTCGTTTGATTCCCACAATCCTATTGCACCTTCAGCCATGAAAAATCTCTGCAGGGTTACAAATCTCTCAACTTCCCTCTCACTTTTACGCTCTAGTTACATGCTCCTTGCTCTGCTTCGTCTTCCTCTATTGGTTTGTCTACCCGGAAATCTCCACCTCACTGCACAAGGCCCAATTCAAATGCTACCACTTCTCTGAAGCCTTCCCTGGCCTCTATGGGTCCTCAACTCAACAGTCTTTCTTTCACACATTTATGTGGAATGGAGCATATAGTGAGCTCCACAGAGCAATCTTTTAAATCATTTTATAAAAGTTTATTTGTTAGAGTATCTTCCAGCACTGAGATGATAGTACAGACCATGATAATGACTATGATAACAAAGATAACAACAATTTTGTTGATAATAGTGACCATTAATGTCGAGTCTTTGGTAAATTCTAGACACTTTGTTAAGCCGTTTATTAGTTTAAACACAAAAATTGCTGTGCTTATTGGTCAAAAAGGTCAGATATCGGTAATTATATGTAGTTCCTCCTAAAATACACATCATTTTTATTTGACCTCATCACAGCCCTAAGAGGCAGGTGTGTTATTATATCCATTCCATGCATAAGAAATTGAGATTCCGTTTTTAAGTAACTTTGTCCAAAGTGATAGAATGAGGAAGAGACGGAACCAAGACTCAGATCTCGATGTTCTAAGTCAGTACTATATCCTGACTCCAGAAACTCTGTTTAATTCACAGATTAACTAATGAAGCTATGATCCGGGGGTGCCCACAGACAGAATGGTGCCCCAAACAAAGAGGCAAGTTAAGTGGAGGAACAAGTATGGGGTGGAGCAAGTTTCTCAGCAGCAAAAGCTGTTAAATACTGAAATGAGCTACAGAAGTTACAGAATCTTCTACAAGGAAATGATTTCCTCCCCTCAATGGCAGATAGATTTTCATCTGTCTAAATGGTTTAAATATAATCCTTTTGAAGGTCAATAAATTGGCCTTGCCAAGTGCTTTCCAGGGCCCCTGCAATACTAGGATACACTGGCTTAATATGGCTCAGCACAAGGCCTGAAAATGAGATGGTGCTGATCCCCCAGCAAGATATAATCTCCTCCTTCTTTAAACGCTCTCAGCCCTCTCACTCAGCCTTCTTCATGACACATGTAGTGATCTGGGCATGTTGTTTTCATATCCGTTAGAGGAAAGCCATCTAAAGTCCTAGGCATGTCTACTTACTTTGACATATCCCAGAGTGCTAAACACAACACTCAATATAACATTTTAAAAATTTGATCAAATAGAACTTCCTTCTGTCTTTTGATAGAATCCTGTAGTATCAGTTGAAAGTAAGGCAATAATTTGTGCCTAAAACCTACTGTCAAAATTGAACAACTCACACCATAAGAACAAAGCTTTCTTAAGTATGGTCCAAATGTTATTAGACACAAT
>NW_004955472.1:10844928-10889959 GCF_000276665.1 Chinchilla lanigera | reverse complement strand
TATGAAAGATGAGCCATTATTTTCATTAATAAGAAAAAGATCTAGCTAGATCAGTAATACAAAATAGCATGTCTAAATACCCGAGCAAGTGTCTGGCAATTCCTAGTTAGTCACTACCACCTCAAAATAATTCTAATAGAAGGTTTGTTGCATAATTGTCAATCCATAGATTCATGACTCTTCATAGTGGCAATGAATAAGTACGATAGTGATTGCTCTAGATACTTATTCTCAATAAAAATAACAAGAATAATTACACTTTTATAGAACATTAAAGTGAAAAATAAACCTTTCAAATAGTTTAGCTCATTTGATCCATATAACAGTCCTCACCATTTATATCACCACTTTAGAAGATATTTACAGGAAACTTGGATCAGAGAGATGAAGAAAATTGCTATGAGTCACAAAGCTAGTAATAGCAGAGTTGAGACTGGAACCAAGGCATTTTCCTCATTCCAAATCTCATGATTTTTCCAAAGGATCTTTCTGTCCACATGGCCAATTTCAAAAAGAAAAAAGATTAGAGAAAAATTATTTTTATCTCAACAATATAGAAAAGCAAGTTCCAGATGAAGTGACTAGTTTTCTGAAGGAGGTAAACCTTCTCAGTTTTGGTAACTGAACTTGAATATTAACTCTTCACATCTTACAGAAAATACCAATAGCTAATATTTACTTACCATTTACAGACTGCCACTGTACTGAGTGCTACACGGAGCAACTCCTTTAATGCTTATATACCAGGAAAATTGAACTTCTTCCTATTTTACAAATGTGAAAATGCAGTTTAGAAAGGGTAAGTAACTTCCCCAAGGTCACATGGCTGAAAAGGTAAGTGGAAGAGGTGTGGTATGAACCCACATCAACTGAACCTAGGGTCTGGGCTTTTAACCACTATGGTAATCTGCTGATGCCGTTGGTTTTCACAGCCTGGACCTGAGCAGCAGCAACAGCACCTTGGGAACAAGGTAGAATGTAAATCTCTGGCCACACCCCAGGCTCACTGAATCAGAAGCTCTGGAAGTAGAGTTCTGAAATTTATGTTTTAATGAGCCCTCTAAGTGCTTCTGAGGCACAATAAAATTTGAAAACCACCTAGCAAAAGTGAAACAAGAATAAATGGTAGATACTTGTAAGGATTCAGCATACTGTCTGTGCTATCAGGCAAGCAAAAAGAAAGTGAGTAAGGTTGGGAATTAATAAGGTTGTTGAAAATGAAAATCTTCAGGGCATAGTAAAGCCAAAAAGGATAGAAATAACCTTAACTAGTGCATGCAGAAGCTGAAAACAGCAGTGATGGGCAATTAATCAGGCAATATGTTGCACTGTAATCAAGATTAGAAAATTCCAGAAGGACTAAATGACACAGAGTTTATTACTGCATGGTAGATGATCATTAATAAATGTGGCTGTTCAAAGAACTAAAAAGATGAATAATTGTAGAGGGAAATGTCAGCTGCAGAAAGAACAACTTGTGGCTGTAATCACTTGGAGAAATTACAGGTATGGACACAGAATCAAGGAAAGAATAGAAATTAGTTGTGCTAAGAGGAAAACATGGCATGAACTTAATAGCTCTTTTTATACAAAATCAAGGTAGTTACAAAGATACCATAAACTATTTATTGAACTTTGTAACTGGCTAACATTTCAACTGCTAAAAATAATGAATTTGCACAATCTTAACAGACTACTGCTTGGCACCGATCCTTACTTCTGGTGTGGAAACAAGAAATGTAGACAGTGACATGGGATTTACCTGGCCCCACTGGCTATTTCTGGGATTTGTCTGGCTGATGACCTCTACTGACCTATAATTTTCCTACAGGGCTGATTCTGCTCATGAGTACTTCTGAGGAGAGAACCAAGAGCCGCGTCTAAAGGCACTTCATTCCAACATCATTCATTATATCTCTTTAGAGGACAGTGTTTTCCAGGTGTAATGTAAAGGGGTTAGAGACTGATATCAAGAAGGAAGAGAAAGTAACCCTCTAACATACTTACAAGAGGACGTAACAAGAAAAGGGATTCCTACATCGATTACAAGTCATACACAATAGAACTGTAGGTTATTCCTTTCGTTTGATGGCTACTCCTAAAAAACAAAAACAAAAGCCTTCATCAGTTTTTGAGAGGAAGCAAATCAAAGAGAACACGTTAATTAAAACTGTCAAAACAAATAATATCCAGTAAAGCTGTCCAAGTGAGCTTTACCAACAAAAAGGGATGCTCTGCTCTGACTCAGTGCTTTGCAGCAAATCTTGAAACCATATTGATAGAAATTAACCCAGTGGACTGACTACTAATTATATGTCAGAAAACATTCTGTCCTGGATACTTTGTTCTTGCTGAGACACAATACCCGGCACCTGCAACTTAAAGGAGGAGAGGTTTATTTTGGCTCGTAGTTTGCAGACGTTTCTTCCATAGTTGGTTGGCTCTAAGGTGGGGCGGCATGGCAGAAGCACACAGAGAAGGAGGAGAGGCATGCCCACAGGAAAGAGAGAATAAAGCAGCAGAGAGGGAGGGGTGTGGTGTCCTACCTCCTTTGACCAGGCTCCACCTCCCAATATCACACTGAGCTATAAACTCACCAGTGGACTAACCCCCTGATGATTACCATGTCACCATGATCTGATCACCCCCCCAAACCACCACTTATGAGGACCTGAGGCTTTTTTGGGAGGACATCTAGATATAGGCCCTAGCACATTACATATATTATTATGTAAATAATATACGTAAACTCATTAAATATATTATCTCATTATTTTCGCAGCAATTCTGTGATGTATAACTATTGTTTCCCTATTTCCATTTCACACTTTACAGATAAAGGAATGGAAGGGAACAAGACAAAAGTACTGTGGTGTCTGATCTTTTAAAATAGTACCAAATAAACCAGACGAGACCCAAAATAGCAAAAGCAATCCTAGGAAACAACGACAAGGCAGGAGGCATCACAATCCCTGATTTGAAATTGTACTACAAAGCTAGTGGGATAAAATCAGCATGGTACTGGCACAAACACAGACCTGAAGACCAATGGAACAGATTAGAAGATGCAGACACAACCACCAAGGCTCAGCCATCTTATCTTTGACAAAAGGGTCAAACATGTTCACTGGAAGAAAGATAGCCTCTTTAATAAATGGTGCTGGAAAACTGGCTTTCTACATGCTGAAGACTAATACTAGACCCATGGCTATTACCATGCACCAAAATAAAATCAAAGTGGCTTAAAGATCTAAATATTAAAACAGAAACACTAGATCTATTAGAAGAGAAAGTAGATGGAAGTCTTGAAGACTTTGGGGTAGATAGAGAGTTCATGAATAAAATTCAAACTGCATGGGAAATTCTTCCAAGAATCAATAACTGGGATCTCATCTTATTGAAAAGTTCTTGTACATCTAAAGAAATCACCAACCAGGTGAAAAGAAAACCTGCAAATTGGAAAAAAATTTTAGCCAACTGTCCCTCATTCAGAGGACTTCTATCTATAACATATAAAGAATTTTTAAAAATCAGGACTCCAAAGTTCAAATACCCAGTCCAAAAATGGGCATCTGAGATGAATACACACTTCTCACATGAAGAAATACAAGCAGCAAATAAATAAATGAAAAAATGTTCAACATCATTAGTCAACTGAGAGATAAAAATTAAAACAACACTGAGATTCCATCTCACCCCAGAAAGAATGGCTGTCATCAAGAAATCAATCCATAACAAATGCGAGACAGGCTGTGGAGAAAACTCATTCTTCTCCACTGCTGGTGGGAGTACAGACTGGTGTAACCACTGTGGAAATCAGTCTGGAGATTCCTCAGTAAACTAGGATTAGAGATCCCACTAAACCCAACTATTTTCCTTCTGGGAATTTTTCATGAAGAACAAAAAACATCATACCACAGTAATATATGTGCACCCATGTTCATAGTAGCACAATTGGTCATCGCTAAATCTTAGAAACAACCCAAATGTGCATCAGCTGAGAAATGGATAAAAAAAGATGTGGTATTTTTATACACTGGAGAATTAGTCAGCTATAATGAAAGATAAACAAGGGGCTTTCATAGGTAAATGGATGCAACTAGAGACCATACTCATTAGTGAAATAAATCAGATTCACATGTGTAAACATTATGTTTCCTCCATACTGTAAGAACCTGAAAGAGTAAATAAAATCTGAAAGGTACAGTAGATATTGTGAAAGGGAGAAGAAACTATGTAAATAGGAAGGAGCAACTGGAAAGAAGGAAGGGAGAGGAAAAAATATGCATATATACACAGGACAGCTAGGATATTTGTACTACTAATATCTGGTTTATTGAAAGGAACTGTTAATGTGTAATTGTTTGATCAGTCTTGCATGCCTATATCTGGTTATATGTGGAACCATTTTGAAGATAACATTATGTAATATAACAACCATTATTAATATCCTATCAGCTCGTTTTGAAGTTCTGTATCACTTTCATTGTTCTCTACGCTATTTTATATATTTTTTGTTATTTTGGTTTTATTTTCTTTTCTCTTTAAAATGAAAACAAAATTTATATGTATATATAAGGATAGCTGGTATAGGTGTGTTGCTGATGTCTGTAGTTTATTGAAAGGAACAGTCAATGCTTAAAATTTTCTTTTTTCTTGACCAATTTTGCATGCTTGAATTGGGTAATCAGAGTGATTGATCTGAAAACAACAATATGCAGTATAAAAACCACTGTTGAACTCCTACTATCGTGTATGGTGAAGCTCTGCATCATTTTCAATGTGTTTTTTTATTGCTTGTTACTGTCTTTGATTGTTCGATCAGTCTTACATTCTTACATCTGGTGGACTGAGCAACTTCGTTGAAGATAACAGTGTATAATGTAGCAACCATTATTAATTGCTATCATTTTGTTCTGAGGTCATGTACAGTTTTTGTTGTTTTTGTGTTGTTTTTATTTTGTCTTCATGGTGGTTTTGTTAGTTTTTATAGTCTTTAAAATAAAAAAAGAATAGTACCAAATAATGTTGGTCTCCCCAAATGTACAAGTGGGTCTTCTGATAAAAGGAAGGCACTCACATTCCCTGCCTCTGAATGTGTGCTAGACCTGAGGCTGACTTGATCAAGAGAAAGCACAGAAAAATGCATCTTTCAAACCAGGAATTAAGAAGGTCTATCTGCTTCCACTTCTTGAAATCCAGTGACCATAAGGATGCCCAAGAAGCCATGTGGAGAGGCTCCTGTGGAGAATAATCAAGATACCTACCTGGAGATTTCAGTGGATTTCCCAGCCATTAGCCAGTACCAAGTTGCCAGTTATGTGAGTGACCCACTTTAGGCTGGGTATGATGGCACATGCCTGTAATCCTAGCACTCGCTGACTCAGATGGATCAGTGTGAGTTTGAAGTCAGCCTGGGCTAGAAAGTGAGTTCAAGGCTAGCCTGAACTGCATAGTGAAACCCTGCCTTAAAAAGACAAAAAAAAAAACTCTAGCTGAAAGGAAATGGAAGAGATCAGCTATCTCCACCAATCTCTGCTCAAATTGCAAAAACATTGTTGTAAGCCACTATATTTTGTGATGCTTTGTTACACATCAATATATAACTGAAACACTGGGCTACTCAAAGGAATGCAGCAAGATGATCAGGTAACTCATACCTTTCACTCCAAATATATCAACCAGCTGCTAATCAGGATATATAATGGTAGGATCCCAATCAGAGGCAAGGGTAAAAATAGGCTTATATGGATGTTTTATTCAACCAGTATTACAAGAAACACTTTAAGATACCAGGTACAGACCTAAATGCTATAGGTATAAAGGTAAATAATAAGAAGCCTGACTCAAACAGCACTCCGTGCAAAAGCATTAAGCCAGAATTACAATTCCAGAGGAGACAGACAAATTGGTACAAAATACTGGGTAGATGTGTCAAGTCACCTGGTGGTCTGAATGAATAATATTGATTTTTTTTTATCTATCCTGAGGCAAGGAATTACTGGAGGAATTTTACAGCTTGGATTTAGAGGCAGGAAAAAAGATGCATTTAGAAATACAAAGTAAACTGAAACTAAATGGCCACAGTACGAAACACACATACACACATATAATGGAAAGAAGGAGACAAAAATATGATGAATGGGTATTAGAAGAAAACTTTCAGTCACTTAAATTTGTCTTTGAGCATGTGTGCCCACACGAGCTCACACATGCACACATGCACACACACACACACACACACACACACACACAGTATTCTTATGGCAGGGTGTATGGAAATGGTTAAGCCAAGTTAAATGTAAAGTCTTTCTTAAAAATAATTACATGAGTTTCTAGTTGTGATTAAAATAGAGTTGTCCCATTTCCTCTTCTTCTAAAGGGAGAGGTCCTCTTACAAGTAAGAGATCATGAGTACAAAGGCACAAAAAACTTAGATTCTGAAAAGTAAGAAGACACCCTAAGGATGTCAAGACTTGAGGAAGGACATATATTAACAGTCACAGGCAGCTGATTAACGGAAACCTTTTTTGGCAATGCCACTTTATTCCAGCCAAACTCCAAAGGAAATACGGCCCACCCCTACTGTGTGGCTGCAGTTGGGCTTAGTAGGGAGCTGATCTTCCACTCCAGCCCAGCACACCTGTCTCTTCTCCCCATAGAAGCAATCAGTAAAGCTCAAATGCCCCACCTAGGTGTTAGCAAAGTCCAAGGACAGCAGAGCCTCCAACCCCTACTAGGTAGCAAGGAAGGGAAGCACTGCGGGATGTATCCAGCCAGCACTTCACTTTCCTCACCCCCGTGCAGGTGGAGCCCAGTGAGGGACAGCAGCTCTATACCTATTCGCTGACAAGTGGAGGTGTGAAGCTAAGTTCATTCAAACACAGGACCTCCCTTCCCCTCAGTGTCGTGGTGCCCAGCAGAGAGCTCACTTGTGGAAGTTTTGAGCTGATCTTACACTCCTGCTCCTAATCAGTGAACCAGTGGGGTTGGAGAGCACAGGCTGGATTTCCTGCGGTGAGGCAGTCAGAGGCCGCACTTGTCTTCTGGAATGGGAGGAACCCACTGGAAAAAGAATCAAATCACCCATCTGGTCCTCCAGCTAAACCCCAACATAGGGACTAACTACAAAAAGAAGACAGCACCCAGAGTCTCATGATACAATATCCAAATGTCCAGGATAGAACAGAAAATCAGCATACCAAAACAGGAAAATTGCAGCTTACATGACAAAAGACAATCCCATAGCTACCAATGTGAAGATTACTCAGATACTGGAAGGATATTAAAATAACCATCATAAAAATGCTTCCATGAGAAACTACAAATTTTCTTGAAACACAGAGTAAAAACAAACACCAACAATATTATCACTTATATTGCTAAATTTATATATCTGGCAATTCTGACTATGGTATTTTTTCTTCCTTAAGGTGTAGAAGTTGCTAGTTCCATAATAATAAGAGTAATTTATCCATCTGAAAAGATTTATGATGCTAGCCCTTATTTTCCAACAAACCAGAGATATTACCATGTAACTGGAACTTCTAAGAAACCCACAGCCAGCTTGGTACCCAACATGTGACCAAAAGTGAAGATCATGTTTCCCATTCGTTTCATATACATTTACCATAAATTTCATGCTATGTACACATTTGCGGACATCTGTCTCAAAATTTTAAATCTATTAATAAAAACTCTAACCCATTACCTAGAAGAAATAAGTATTTTGGACATCAAATTGTCTTTTGTTTACTGTTGACACCAATAAAATATAATTCCTTTTTTTCCATAGGAAAAAAATGTCAAATATTTGCTGAGAGATAAAACTGTAGAAAGAAAATGTTTCCAATGATCCCTCTTCATTGAGTTTTGGATTTGAATAGTAAGAACCATTGGAATTTTAGGTGCCCCTAAAATCACATAGAATCTTTGTGCATTAAATGCTTTTCAATTTTTAGGCATTTGCCCTTGAGCTGAGAACATTCCACGAGGAAGTAAATCTCAGTGATGAGAGAGCCTCCTTACGACCCAGGGAACTGTCTGACCCAGACTTCACCACTCATTCCCTGCCTAGAACAACTTTGGCAAAGTCTTTCCGTCTCTCTAATCCTGTTTTATTATTGGTAAACTTAGATAAGTGGCCCACCTATATGGTCCCCTTCGCAGAGTTAAGAGAGAAAAGAAAGGGCATATGTGGATGCTTTATACAACATAATGGGCTATATACATATAAGCACTTCCTATTAGCAGATAACCTTTTGTAGAAATGAGTACAATTTTGTACAAATTAGTTCTCTTATCAGAAAGAATGGTTCAGCAATAAAACATGCAGATAGGATTTTAGGGGCGTATAGAAAGTTACTAAAAGCTGTCAGAGTTTGAGAAAGGAGATGTGACCATATACAACTATGCCCACACCTCAAGTTGTCCCTGCAGAAAGAGCTAGTTGGAACGCATGGTCCTTACACCAGGTCCAGTGGGATAGTGTGTTCAGTACCGAACAGAGGCCTGGAGCCTGAATGTGGTTCGTACACAAGGCCCCGGATCCCAGGATGTGGAGAACCACGAAAAGTGCTTAAAAACTAGAAGCCCTCCGCAGTCAGTACTGTCCCTATGAAATGCTTTCCTCCTCATTGTTTACAAAGGCGTTGTCTATCCTACTCTGTCCACACCTGGAGACTGTAGAGGTTAGAGGAAAATTTACTGGAACGCATATCCGAAGGCCGGAGTCTAATTTTACTCCATTACTTTCTTACTGCGCACCAGACCTTGAGCTCATCCCAACCTCATTAAAATATTGATCTAAATATTACACGTATTTACTATCTGTGGTTGGTAGGTATTTTTCTAATTTACTTTACTCTTTTCTTGGCATCTGCTTTTATACTAAAAATTTTACTGGTCTTATTTCCTGAAATAGAGTTTAATTTTCTTGCAGCCAAACTATATGTAACATCAGTCAG
This sequence comes from Chinchilla lanigera, assembly GCF_000276665.1. Classification (NCBI taxonomy): domain Eukaryota; kingdom Metazoa; phylum Chordata; class Mammalia; order Rodentia; family Chinchillidae; genus Chinchilla; species Chinchilla lanigera. Next base: position 10,880,993 of record NW_004955472.1, on the reverse strand, counting down.
AGTAGTGACTCGCACTATAGTTTCACAAGTGTGTATATGTGTGGATTCTGATAATCTTGTACTCCTTAGCGGAGGAAGAGAAATACAACTTAAGTTAAAATAAAAACTTATCCTCAAAAATGTTTTTATAACTGTTTTTAGTGATCTTTAATAAGGTTAGAATTTGAAGTATAGCTAAGGTGGCAAAATGCAGCAGAGAACAGGGTAAAAATACAGGTTTAATGGAAATGTGGTTTAAGTCCTTGGCTGAGGTACTCAGGAGCTACGTAAATTTTACACAATGGTAAATTGGAATGATATCTAGCATGCACATCATATTGTGTATGGCAATTAAATACAATGAAAGTAGTGCTTTTACAGATAAGGAAGTCAATAACTGATGCTTTTAGATGACAGTGATGATTGCTGGGGACAGGGAGAGGACATAAAAAGAGGAAAACAACTGTTTGTTCCAGCAAAGTCAGCCTCATTCCTTAAGAACAAGGCCATCTTGGGTCAGATAAGAGCTTTCCCTCGGCTATGCAGGGCCTTCCAAGAAAGACTGGAATCAGTAATTCATTTCAAGAATCAATCCAAGACCCCTTGCTTCTTTACAACACACCACAGTATACGCTCTAACATGCCAAATTGTCTCCTATGAGTGTCTCCTGAGAATGCCATTTCCACATGAGGAATAAGAAAAGGGTACACTTTCTGAGTCCTAAGGTTATGGCCATGGTAATAATAATAATAATATAATGGCCATCATTTATAAGGTCCTGTCTACATAAACCCGCATGATACTCAGTACTTTAGTTATATTATCGCATCAGCTTTGTGTAGTGCTGTTATCACTCCATTAAAATACAAATAGGAATCTCATGGCTCAAAGAGGTTAATGATTGCAAGTGCCCACATTCACATGCACTGGCTTATTCACTATTTTATTCTGCCTTACTTGATACACTAGAATACTGAGCCTTGTTAATACCTAACCAAAGCTGCCCAGCTGCTAGGAATACAAGCTAAATTGCATAATTAGGATTTCAAAGTTAGGGCAGTGACTGAGAATTATTATACTTCAATATGTGATCGTACAAAAGCATTTACTATAATAAATCTACACTACTTTTAGAGACATCTACAGTATTCTAAAGCAAAGTCGCACATTACTTTAAAAAGAGATAGAAATGAGACTATAGCCTCAAAACACAGGACGCTCATATTAAATAATAATTGCAGATTTATATACAAATACTCCATACCAGGTACCATTATAAGCATCTTACATAAATTATTTAATCTTTACAATAATTCTATGACATATATACTATTTTTTTCATATATACTATAAAAATTGCTGTTTTGCAGATGAGGAAACAAAGACACAAAACATATAGGCAATTACTTTTTGAAAGCATTCATTAAACTACCAGCACAGGAAAATATCCTTAACAAATAACAAAACAAATGCAAATCTAGGAGTCATTTACAATTTAAAACAAGAACAGCCACAATATATGAGTTAGGTCTTGTCTGAGGGATTTTAATGATCAATTTACAAATAAATGAGTTTTGTATTTCCTAGATATGCTGAATTTCACACTACTGTGCTAAAATCAGAGAATATTTTCACTTTAATAAGATTTAGTCCTAAGAGATCAAGACAATATACACTGCTGCTACACACATATTATAGAGTTAGTCTTAGATCTCTATCATATCTTTCCGTACTTCCGGACTGTTTCATCACTTAAATTTTACAGTACATTTAATTAACCCTTGGCCATTACTTTTCTTGTAAAACTCAACAAATGGGTTGTGACACTTTCATTTACGAAGTGTGCCCTCTCGCTTACGGAATTACTGATATATATTAAGCCTCTGACTATTCATTCCAGAGTCAACCTTCCCCTTCTTTTTAAATAAGCTGGTACCAGCTGGTGCTGCTTCTAACAAAATTAAATGAGTGCAAACCTGGCCTTCCTTCATTATGGAGAGTCTGTAGTTTCAAACATGATCTTGACTCAGATCTGTTGTATGCCTTTTGTAATTCTCAAATGGAAAGTCTTAATTCCAAGAATAAAGCAGTGCTCAAGCTCAGCATGTAAAACTAAATTTAAACAGATTTTTTAAAATTTGCTGTTACCCTTCTCTTCTTTCCTAGAAATTGTGCTATCTCTAATATGCTCATGCAACAAATATAAACGCTAAATGCTTACAAAAGCTAGGCACTGCGCTAAGTGCTGGGCACGCCAAGTTGATTAAGACATACCCACAGAACTGAACTCAACAGGGCACCAGAGCCACTCAGCTGACTGCCATCTTGAAATTACGGGCTCTGTGTCAGAGTGTATCATCTTCATTCTGTCCTCACCTTTCTGATGTTGGGCATTAATTTTCCTTTTCTGTGCCCTGACCCTTCCTCTCCTATTCTGTTCTTCCACTACCCAACCAAAACAAAGGTCACCTGGAGTGGAAACAAAACTCAGCTGTGACCAAAGGCGCAAAGATCAAAGTTGGCAGCTACAGTGCAAAGCGGGATTAAGAGACTTCCTCTTTAAGATCAAAATTCCAGATGATCCAAATATAGGCAAATGAGCCTCAGCAGAACATTCAGCTTTTCTGTGCGGAATCCAGGAAAGAAGCAGAAATCACCACAGAAGCAACTCGGTTTCACTCTTTCCAACCCCATGGGCTCTATGCTAATTGCTTACCCCAACAGTGAGATCGCATTTCAAAATATGGTCAAGCACAAAACAGCCAAGTCAATCAAGCATTAAGTATTCAAGCGCAATTATCCCAACACATGCCCAAGTACCAGCAGTGAAGCAGCTTAATTTGGGAGTGGCTCCATAATCATCTCTTTGGGCAGCTGAGATTTTAACCTCTCCCCTCGGGCCTCCTGTTCGGGTGCTGGCTTGGCTCTTTCACTGTGAGGCCGCACAACAGGAGCTGCTGCCCCCCAGTCATGCGTCTCATTTAAATTCATGCTAAGGGTGGGGGAGGGGAGGGGCAGAAGGTCTGCAGAAGCCCCCATTGTTGGGGAGAGACGTGTGGGAGCAGATGGTCAGGCCGGTCACTCAGTCTGGCTGTCAGATGCTCTCTGTCAAGTCTCCTGGGGACCGCAGGGCTTTCTTTCCTCTCCCCACTCTGCTCATGTGTGTCTGTCAGTGTGAGTAGGGAGGTTTGTTTCTTTATCACCCCTCAAACTTTCAGGAGGCTGAGTTGCCTCCTCCTTCCCCCACTTCTTCCCTCTGTTTTCTCTGATTTTTTCTGGACCAGTTAGTAAGAAGCCTCTAAGGTCCCACTGGCTGCAGAGAATAGCAAGCGATTTCCTTTGTCTCAAACTGACGCTGCTCCCTCACCCAGCAGCTTCTGACTGGCATGCTCACTCGGTCATTTAACAAATTACTCCCTAGTCTTCATTAGGACTACTGACATGGACAGCCACCAGCGCCTACACGTGGGGGAGCTATGGGCACTGACGCCTGCAGTCTTGTGTCCCTCTTGTTCAGTCCTACAGTGAGTGAGCAGACAGACCTTCAGGGCTTTACGTAGACTTGTACTTGCCTCTCATAATGTGTCCAGGTCTAAAAAATTATGTAAGACATGCAGTACAGCTGCAACTCTTTATTTGCATCAGTAAGGAACAAACAGAGTCAACTTTTCCACACATAACTCTGTCTCTAAAGCATTAGCTGTTGGATATAAATCCTGGCCTCAAAACCTGCTCCCTTTTAAGATTCCATACAAGTTGTGCCAAGGCAGCTATTCCTTGCAGTTCTCAGTTAAGATTTCCTCCAGCTCAGGATGTTGTTAAATTTGTTTTAGTTTTTAAATCATACTGGCAGCCCAGCGCTTGCTAATGACGCTTCAGTCAGCAGGAGGAAGTCAACATCAGCCCAGAGAGACTGGCGGCTAAGGTTGGTGGCAAATTTAGAGTGAAAAGTATCATTTGATCCCCTTATCTGGCTGGCATTGATCTTTTCATCTCGTGGGTTATTCTCTGCCCATGAATGCTTTTCTGTTTCATTGTTCACGCTTCAATTACTAGAATTTTGGTTTCATTTTTCTCCAACCTTTGCCCCCAAATTGTGGAAACCTTGAAAGCAGAGATCACACCAGTCATATTTATTCGTTCAAGATTCATTATCATCTCCTGGTACATCTTAGAAGTTTAATGTTTTTTTCCTCAGAAGAGCTCCTCTAATCCAGCCAATCTGCTGGCTATACTTTAGAAAATGTTATCACGTAAACAGGAGTGGAAGCAAGCGTTTCCTTGTTTCATTAGCACGTGCTGGCAGTATGCAGCGGTGTCTAGTCCTTGCACGGAGTCGGTGCACGCACGTCACACACCTTAATCCTTTCCCTTCATCCCCTTCCCCTTCCCTCCAGCCCTTTCTCCCTCTATCTCTTAATTTCCTTTCTCTCTGAGAAAGATCTCTCTACTTCCTGTCTATCTTTTATTTTACACTTCATAATTTGGGAAAGAAACCACTTTAAAATAAGATCAGAGGCACCTACCTAGCAAGCACAAGGTCCTGTACCAAAAACATAAAAATAAAAATAAGATCAAGAGTCGCATTATAGGCACCTCGCCACCTCCCCTTCTCCCCATTTCAGACATGGCCGATCCACCAAGGCTTTCAGTGCTGCCTTCAAATCCCGGTACAGTTCGGTACAGCAGGGGCCTCTACTCGTCAATCTGAGCTGATAGCTGAGGTTACTAGGATTTGGCCCCAATTTGAAGGATAATAGTCATATATTCCAGACATCAAAGCACAGAGAATAAGCTTCATTGTTTAAGAGGCACTGACAAGACCCCACGCTGCACCTTTATTATCAAAAGGGCGTACCTACCCTTGTTAGGAATGGCTCCTGGTTCCCGCAAGAAGCCGCAGAACGCAGCCTGTGGGATGGGGGTGGGGACCCTCGGGGCGGAAGGAAGGGTTTACACAGGCTGGCACCTTGGGCACCGTGCGCTGTCTGCGTCTCCATGGCGACGGCGAGCGTTTGCATTGGAGAAACTGAGGAGGCCTAGGAAGATTTCCAGGGACATGGTTTCTCGGGGCTGACAGGGCGCAGGATACGAACTACACTCCCCTGGGCCACCTCTCCCCAGAAGTGATGGCCTAAGGCACTGGACGGCATTCCGTTCTTTCCAGGAGGTGACCATCATAACTACTGAGCTTGCCTCAGTCGGCATGCTAACCTGTAACAAGGACCTTCCCAGAGAGCAAACGGGAAACGAAGAGCGGCACTGGCCACGAGCATCTTCTCAGCCTTTTCTTCATGCTGCCAAAAATCAGCAGTGTAAAACAGGTTGCCTGATTTGAGGTGCAGGTTTAGTTATCATTTAGTGGTCTGATTTACACACATGAATTTCCTCGTTTGACCTCCACGGCAACCACATAAATTATTCCCATTTTCAGAGAAGTATCCTAAGACCCAGTGAGGTAAAAGGACCCACAGTCATAGACACTGATGCGGCCAAATGAGAGTTCAGATCATGTTGGTGACAACAAAGGTAGCGCTCTTTCATTACCAGTACACACCCACCTTGGGGGAATTACATGTGCATCCAGAATACTTTCAGGGACCACTTAAGCCCCTGTCTTCTCCTGCTACGGAGTGAGCATTACGAGGTGAGCATTGCTTTTGCATTCCTGGCCAACACTGTTCCTCAAGCCACGTCTGAGTGTGTCAGTGGATCAGCGGAGCGGGTCCAGGTTCGCAGGTTGCTCCCTACAATAGATCACAGTCAAGGCCTTCTTCGGTGAAGCTTCGCTCCTCTTCTCCCACCCAAGGTGCATCTATCAGGCTGTTAGGACCCTCCCTTGTGTGGTCTATGGTTGTTTTAAACCACAATTAGATGTGACTAAATATGCTAGCTAGGTTGTTCAATGAGGGGACGAAGAGACGGTGAAATAGAAACAGAATTCTTCTCTCTGAGATTTCAGCTGCTTGGCAGATATGCTCTCCCATGATATTAATAATATGTAATAGCTAGAATGAACCAGGTATCAGCCAATGAGATTGAGCAGGTCACAGAAGCTCCTCTGCTGGGTCATATGTAATGAATCCCTGGATTGTTGACATGTTATAGAAGTGATAGGATGGTGGGCGCCATGAGAAGATTCAAAATAGTGACTAGCCACTAGCAGGAAAGTTTTTCACTATTTTAAATACTGATATATTCATAGAGGTGGCATGGCCGAATATCAACCGAGGATATGCTTCCTATACTATGTCTTGAAAATAACAGGATTGATTCTTAGCATGTTAAGAAGAGTGTGTAGATGACGGGTTGGGCCACAGAACATACAGCCTGGAGGCAAACACCAGCAGCAGCTCTATCCTGTTGTTGATCCAAAAGATCATAGTCGGCTCAGGAGATTCATGAGCAGGGGAGACAGACCAGCTGGATCCCTGAACCTATGTCCATTAAGATTCAAGCTGCATAACCAATCCCTTCACTCTGCTTTCATATCTATTTTAAATTTTAGCTTGTTTGAACTTCTATGCTGCTTTTTTTCTGTGAAGCAGCTCAGATGAAAATATTTTTATACAATCAAGTGCATGTTGAGCGAACTTGGAGGAAGTAGTAAATGTCTGTTACATAGCTGCTTTTAGCACCCTTCCCTAATCAGCTTTAAGTACAATAATTAACACAGACACTGGGCAAGAGTATATTCCTAGGGAAAAGTTTGATTTCACCATGCTAGCATATTTAACTTGGATAGTCTTGAAAGAACTGTTGCAGCAATACCAGCCAGGTTTTATATTAAATATGACAGTTATACGGAGAATAAAGGAGGTAAGAGGAATTTTTTCCCAAGTGCTAGTAATGCTAAAAATCCAAACAGGCTCGAAGAGGGTTTGATAAGTCCAAGGATATCAACTCTGAACAAAGTGGTGTCTTCTCAAGTGCTTAGTGATAGAGAAAGATCTTCCCATAAAGATGATGTCATTAAAGGGAATTATCAGGCTGGTTTAAGGATCAATCTGACCCATCTCATGATTCTCCTATGGGGCCATGAAAATTGGTGACAGTCAGAAATGGCTGACAGGACCAACTTCAGACCTAGTGCATGACACCTCCAAAGTCTAAGTATTCCAAGAAGGAAGGGTTTGAACCCAGGGAACTGGAGACTTGAGCAGTTATTGGAGGGGTTCAGGTAGCAAAGACCAGGTCCCTCTTTGCTAAAGACCTTTGCCTGCGGCAGTAGAACAGATAATTCCCAAGAAGCCGCTGCAAACGTCAGAGAACCTCCAGGAAGCTCTTGCCATTTATCTCAGCTGGCAACATGGAACTGAAGATTCAGAAAAGCCACATCGACCATCTCCACTGCCTGCAGCACAGAGCAGGTAATTCACAGGCGCTTGCCCCAGCTTCGGCAAGCCTCGAGTCTGCCATCTGTCCACACATCTGCCTAAACTGCCTCTGGAGTACAATAGCCTCTTTTTTCTATTCACCTTCTAAATCCCACATGAGTGGCTTGCCTTGGCAGACTAGTTTGGAACCAAATGGCAAAAAGGATTCTGTGAAATTTGCTTCCCAGTCTTCGCTCTGCAAGACCTTAGATATGGACGAAGGTGTTTTGAGCTGTCATATATTTCTGACAACAGACAACCGAGCACCACATGGGGAGGAGGCCACGAGTGCTGAATAAGTGAACATGAACTTTTACGTCTGAATATCTTGATGCAATCACATCTTCATCCAGATACTCAAAAAACTAGTCAAGTGTTATGGTTTGTGTCTAGATGTCCCCACAAAGCCTCATGTGGTTCAAGGGCTTTTTCAGAGGTGGTTATATCTCGAGTGCGTGATGCTGGGATTAAGGACTTGGGAGTAGTAAATTAGTCCACTGATTGGCTTGGCATAGTTCTGGCTAGGATCAAGGGGGTAAGTGCTGCACTCTCCCTAGGGCAAGTAGCCTGCATACAATATAAGGGACAGAAAGAGGCTTGTCTCCTCTCCCTGCTTGCTTTGTTACCTACCTTTGCTAGGAACTGTTCTCCTCTGCCAAGACGCCTTGTCGTGGAGCCAGCAGATTATGGACTGAACCTCTACAAACTGTGAGCTAAATAAACCTTTCCTCCCTTAACTGTGGGTATTGGATATTTAGTCTCAGCCACCAGAAAAGTAACTAAGACATCAATAATATTCTAAGATATTGGTGGGTAAGAGACTAAATCTTCTTTGGGGAATTTCTAAGGGATGTACCTCAGCTGACCCTAAAAATGGTTCTCAAACTTAAAAAAGAGATGAGGAACCTGGAAGATGCTGTTTGCAAAATACTGTACCATGGTCTCTATATTTTGATTTTCTCATGATAAACTTGGTTAAGCTTGTGTGTTTGGTTTATTTCACTTAACATTATGTTCTCAAGATACATCCAAGAAAAGAGAGATAATAGGAAGTAGGGAGATCTTTTACAAGGGGAAAGGGATTGAGAGATGGAGGGAGGTAGAGAGGAGGGAAAGAAAAGAGAATGAAATAAGAATTGAGAGGCATTATGTACACGTACCAACTCCCCACAAGAAATGTAATCATTATGCAATGCAAACATGTACTAGTAAAAAATAAAAACAGAAAAGATATTATGTCTGCAAAACATCTTAATTTAGTTTCATTGTGAACTCCAACGCATAGAACAAAATTCCATTAGGAGAAATTTTCTATATGTTGAATTGGGAGCCTACATGTCCACAATGCTGTAAACCATGTGTGATTAGCTGTTGCAGAATTTTCTCACTAATATTCATTTGCTGCTTTTTCATTTCTTTAGTCACCTGCTAGTGCTTGCTATCAGACAAGGAGTAGTAAGCACCCAAGTTAAAGAATGAATTCTGGGAGAAAATTATCACTTTTAAGATGACAGAATTACCTGCTCTGAGCTGCAGGAGGAGGTGACCCTGCAAATTTTGAAAGGCTTACCACTACCCTGCTCTAGCACTGGGACATGTCAGTTCAGTGCTCCACTGGCGAGTTTGTTATGAGGATAGGGACTCACGTTACCAAAGGGAAGATCCAATTATGAACCTAACAAAATTTTTAAAGGTAAAGAAAGGGTGTGTAGCTTCGTGGTAAAATAGTTAGCTAACACGTACGAGACTATGGGTTCCATCTCCAGCACCACAAGTAAATAGTAAATAAAAAGTAAATTAGTGGTAATAAGTTGATACCTAACAATCTTTTCCCACTGCAATCAACACTTAAAGTTGGAAATCTGTAAGGGTTTTTCCAAAACAGATTCTTTTGCACTTTACATTTCTAGAAGTTGTATGCCAGAAAGTTCTTCAGGTGACTAGATATCATGGAAATTTTGCTGCACTCATAAACTAATATAACCACCTCTATATTAGGAATCCAGTGCAGGAAAATAATGAGTCTTCTACCAGAAAAGCAGAAAAGTACAGATATTTAGAGGTGAAAGAATGTGTATACGTATATGCGTGTTTATGTGTTTGTGTATACAAACGTGCATCAACATTTTTTAAAGTTCAAGGGCATAGCCTGGAGCGGTGGTGGCGAACCTTTTAGAGCTTTTGATGATACAGACAGCCTGCCGCAGCATGCGTGCTGTAGGTTTGCCACCAGTGACCTAGAGTTTCGGCACTGATATCACCTACTGGCATTAAGGGCAAAATAAGGTAGATCCTCTCCTAACAGTCTGAAAACTTTCCCAGTAGGAGGGAAGCCCTCTGTAAAACAGAAACAGAAACTTCATTTTCCCCAGATGAATTCAAATATGTTTCATGAAAAACTTGTATGACAGACTGTCTTGCTATAACCAAAATCAGATCAAGGAAATGAGAATCATACAGCCTCGGAAAGGAAATCCTCCAGACGATAAAACCCTGGATTGTGTGACCCAGACCCAACAGCAGGGCCAAGTTCAGTGATGTTACAGATATATGTAAAATAAGATTGAACCTCCTCTGACAGTGTCAAGCTGTGAATGACTTCTCATTATCCTCCGAATAAGATCTGGGTCTCTTATCACGGTCAGTAAGCTGGATCCTGAATGCCTGCATCTCCACCCATCAGCCCAGGCTCCTGTGTTCTCCTTTCTGTTCACTAAGCACCAACCACACTGGATTTTTCCTAAAACTGCTAAACGCAATGAGCTGATTCCAACCTCAGGGGCTTTCCGCTCACTATTTCCCCAGTTCTTCACTTGCACAGCTCTTTTGAAACAGTAAAAGACTTTTGCTAACTACTCTATCTAAAAGGAATTCCATCTCCTCAACTCAGCTGCTGGCCTTCCCATGGCCCCACTCTGTTTTCTACAGAGAATGACCACCATGTGAATTAAAGTATGTGCACTTTTTCATACACCTCCCTTACTAAAACGGAAAGGATCTTATCTCTCTCAGTAACATGAATGAGTTTAAAAAGTTGTACTGTCAAGAGAGATAACTCTTGGAGCAATGTGTATTCTCTCCTATTTGTTCATGTATTCATTCATTTGTTCCAAAAGCTCCTTATTAAGCACCTGTACCAGGCATCATTCTAGATACAGGAAATAGAGAAATAATATCTCTATCTTCCTGAAACTTACATTCCTATTTGCAAAGAGAATCAGTAAGCAAATATGCCAAGTATACTATAAAGAAAATAAAGCTGAATATGGAAAAAATGCCTAAGTTGATGTTTTATATGGAGTGTTGTCTGAAGGCTTCTCCAAGGAGGTGACTTTTCAAAAGAAACTTGGAAGCAGGGCAGCTACGATGTGATATCGGATGTGACTGCTAATGGCGATGTCAGCATGACTTGGGTAAGCACTGCCTAGGGAATTAATGTAAAAAAAACTGGGTGTGTCTGTGAATGACCGACAGGGAGACCAAAGACTGGGAAGGGAAGAACCACCTGGGATTGGGTGGCAGCAATCAACAGCTTGAAGCTGGGAAGAATAAAAAGCGAAAGAAGGAAGAGGTGTGCCCTTGTCTTTCCTGGAGCTCCAGTCTTCGCCATCGCCTTTGGACACTGTTCTTCAGTCCCTTCAACCTTCCGGTGCAGATGCAGCCTTACGAGGGAGACTATTTGGCTTCTTGACACACACTCACACTGGTTACTCTGAAGGCGGCTTCCAGGCCTCCAATCTCTGACTGCTACTGAATCTTCTAGAAGGAGCAGAGGCTTACTATGAGGTCTTAGGGGCATCAAGTGAGGCCCTAGAAATGCCAGAGCATGAGGTCTGCCCAATCTTGATATGTGTGCACCTCCTGGGGTTCTGCACAAATCTGATCAGAAGTCATGACTTTGACCAGATGTCCACATGGACGGCAGGCAATTTGGAGGGCTGCATCAGACTTTTAATTGTCTTGCAGGAGGCAGCAACAAGCAAAGGAGGACACCTCCTCTGTATGTAATTTCTGGGGCACCACTAGGAAACCCGGGGAAGAAACAAGATGGAGGGTAAGAGGCTTGGTTATTGAGCTATTACGGAAAGCGTGGGCTTGTTTTGACCTTGTTTCAGTAATCTCAGGTTGATGAAATCTGCTTGTTTGCAAAACACGTGTGTGAGTGTGTTTCTGTGTTCCTTGTGACTCACAAACATTCTCCGATGTCTCACTGAGGACAAACCTGGAGTCCGCACCAAAAGCTTCATTTTATACTGAAGATACCGAGACCCAGGAAACGTCTGTGACTTCTCCAAGCATGCACAGCTCTGTAGGCACGAGACCAGCCCTGCCTTTGTCTGTTTCTCTCTGAGCTACTCCATGGCCATACCCAGCTTCCCCATGGACACATAGGCGTAGGACACACACCTCCAGAGAAAAGAAACGAGACTCAATAAAGAACTCTTTGAATTGCTGTCTTCATGCCACCAAACCTAGAGGGGAGTTTGGTTGCAAAGGATCTGTGTTCTGTTCTTGTTTTCCCATACCGCACTCTCACCGCCTTCTACGCTTTGTGGCTCTTCAGGAACTTGAAGCCCAGAGAATAGGGGTTTCGTTAGTAAGTAAAGGGTATAATATTTACTTGAATTTTTCCTTCCCAAATTCACTCTTCAAAGCAGAGCTCAGCAAAGCCAGCCCAAATCACGTGTGGCGAGGAGGACACTATGTGTATCGGTGAGTATACACGGACGGGCGAATAGGTGGTTTGTTTGGCCTGCTTGGCTCACTCAGAACACTGTGCCTGGATGGGAGGACTGAGCCACACAACACGGTGCTGTCCTTCTGCTTTCCGTAAATGTTTAGTCAGCTTAGATCTGATTATCTGAAGGAGCTGCTTGGAATAGAAGTGACGCTTCTTTGGCATCCACTTCCCTGGACACCTTTGAAGTGTCGATAAACTTCACTGCTCCTTCCACTTCTTTTTCCGCTCTCCTTGTCAGGTCTCCTCTCGATTGTTTGGGTGTTTGTTCACAACCACTTCCAACTGTTCAACAGAAGCTCTGTGTTCACTGCCTGACCAGGGCAGCATGCCAAAGGTCCTGAAGGAAACACATTCTGCCCTTCCCTTCCCAACTGACCCTTCTTTCTTTTAAGAAAATCATTCCTCTTCCTCCTCCTATACTTAGTTAGGAAATGGATGGGTTTCCAAGCTGGAAATTCTTCTCCTTCCCTTTTTATCAAACTGGTCACTGTGTCTTTCCAGTTCTCTCACGTCTGGCCCCGCTCTACCACTGTTGCCCTTAACTTCAGCTCATCTCCTCCCTACATTTCAGCGACACACTCCTAGTCATTCTCTCTAGCGCTTGTGAGGCCAGCTGCTAGACATGATCATTCACCTTTACTGACTGTCTTCAAAGAAGGAGCCACCAGCTTAGAAAGAAATTCCAAGTGGGAATGGGACATGTACCTGGGTTGTAGGATGGTGTCTGTCAGATTTTCTTTTTTGGAAGAGCTCAGAAGTACGTGTACAAGTGCTGGCAGGTTTGTTCACAGTCCCGCTGCCTGCCTCGCACGTGCCTGGCCAAGGGAGGAGGGTAAGTGGGCCTCAGATTCTGAGAGGTCTTTTTGGGACTCCCTCGTTAGATGAATTTCAAACCAGATGACCTTTCCTCACTTTCACCTTCCAATCTGAAAATGCAGATATTAATGGTGCCTCTTGGCAGGGTTGCTATATTATATGCCAGTGGGTGCAGTGCAGCTCCCTCCCTCTCTCTCTGCCTGATGCAAAGTAAATGACAGGGGTTCCATTTTTTTCCTTAGCATTGCCTGGCTGCCTCTTCCGTCCTCAAGCTCACGCTTCTCCCCAGCAGCACCTGACCTCAGTATGAGATTCTGGACAATCTCGCAAACGTGCTAACCTTGAGGGGCCTTTCAGGTGAGCAGCCTTTTCTTCTAAGCCCCTAGTCTGGGTGTCAGGCAAATGCTTCACCGGCTGGCTGACATATGTGGCCTGCTGCAGACTAATTCCTTCTGACACGTTGCCTTGAATGCACAGTCACAGAGCATGTGCTGAAGTGCTAAACACCCCAAACTGTGCACTTTCCAATCTGTGAAAGCTTTTTGGTGGGCCCAGGCTTTTTTTTCCTCGACCTGAAGCATCATAATGGAGCAGCACATGGACACTTCATTGAGGCAATCTGTCACCCTGCAAATGCTCAGCAGCAGCAGCAGTACCTGTGTGTCCCTCTCTGTGAGCCAGACCACCAAACAGCTGCTCTCCTGTTGAAGTTGGTGCTGCATTAATGAGCTTGCAGACAAAGAAATGACTGTGTGGCTCTGGGTCTGCACACGGGCTGGGAGGAAAGCACAGAGGGAAACTTCTACTCAAAGCTGAGTTACTTCAAATGCAAAAAAAGTCAGTGTGCAGCCCCAAGAAACTAATATGCTTCTGGGGACTTCAGGACTTGGAGGGCTGGCTTGTCCTGCCCTCTTGCCGTCATGTGGCCCGCGGCACCGTTTGGCACCTCCAGTTTACAGAGTGGGTCACACTTTGAACCTCCTGCGCACCTCACCATATCCTCATTAGACATATCGTTTACAGATGAAAAAATGTAAATCCTTGAAAGCGTCAGCAATGGAATGAGTTCACATGGCTAAAAAACAGCAGCGGTGATCCTGAATTGAGGTCTATAGGACTCTGAGTGCCGAGCTTTCTGAAGAATTACCCCAGACTTATCCTTGGGCCCTTCTCTCACACGGAGCTGCCTCTGCAGCCTTCGTACAGGAGCTTCTGGTGGAAGGCGCTTGCAAGGGGCTGAGCTTCTCCACGGAGAGTTTATGTCCGTCCCCTGCGAGGGAGTTAAGGGAGAAGGAAAAGGCTCACACGCTTTCTCAGAGTCTTACCACTGCACCATAATGAGATCATTTCTCTGCCCTCCCCGTGATGGTCATCTCACAACCCCATACAGCACGCTATGCCAACCACATAGCGAAGACCAGGTGGAAAATAACGAAGTAGAATATGTATGTAGAAATGAAACCCCGAACTGCAGTACCTCTACTGCTTCCATTACTACTACCGACAGTAAAAATAATATAGATAAAGTAGCAATAACAAAATAATGCTATTAATAAGTAACATTTCTTTAGCTTCTACTATGTGATAACATTTGGTGTTTATCTACATTATCCTAAATTCTCACCAAGTAGGGTGGTCCTCTCTCTACACATGAGAACTCTGAGGTCAGCCTAGATCAAGCAGCTAACCACTCACAGAGCTTGTACACGGCAGAAGGAGGTGAGACGCTCAGGTCTCCTGAGTCCAAGGTGATGTTATTTCTATTAGTGCATGTTTGCGTCCTCCAGAGGCGAAGGGCAATCTGCAAGTTACGGGTATGAAGCACACCCCTCGCCCTCTGTCCAGTGCTGAGAAATCTAACAGGTGCACACCGGTCCTTCTGGCCATCCGATGGTACCATGACCGCTTGGCCCATAGACAATGGGTTTTAATCACCTGTTTTTCACCTTTTGTGTTTGGCCAAGAAATAAAGGACAAAAGGATAGCTTCTAAAATTGCCAGACTTGAGGTGTGAGTTGAATGGAACTCTGACAGTTGTGCTAAAATGTCTGTGTATGTGCACACACACCCACATCCGTGTCACACGGGTGGCAGACACGAGCAGAGAAAGAACGAGAGGCTGATTACATGTCCTTTTCTGCCTCCTGACAGCTATGAAACTACAAGTGGGTAGATTATAGCTGAAGATAAAAATAGACATTATACTGTCGCTTTCTCTTCCCAGCTTTTTAGTCGCTCCAGCTTGAAAGCATATTGTAACATTTTATTGTAGTCTGGGCTCTTGTAGCTTCTCTTGTTTGCAATTCCTTTTTGGAAAACTAGAAATATTTCTTCTCTGTGGAGAAATGAACTTAAGTGAGTGAAAGGCGGTGTGTGTGTGTGTGTGTGTGTGTGTGTGTGTGTGTACTGTATGCTTGCCCATGTCCCTCCCAGGGCTCCAGTGCCTGAGAAAGGAGAAGAGGTGGAGAACGCGCACGTGTGTGTCCATGTGCACGCGCCTGGGTCCCGGGCCTCTGAGAGAGGAGAGGCGGCAGAGTGTGAATCTGAATCGAGCGGAAATTGGAAGTTGACACAGCTGTTTTTGTTTCGCTGTAGCCATTTTTAGAACTTCAGGATGCACTAAGCTTCCCAACCAGGCAGAGAGACCCACTCGGCCTGGAGATGAAACCTGAGCCAGAGCTGGGCAGCGATTTGAAGGCACCGAACGTAACACTGGCGGTCTGGAGGAGAGTCCTCCATCCAGCACTGCAGGTCACTTGGAAAAAGACATCATCAGTTCCTGCCCTGGAAATTAAACTGCATTCTGAACAGAGTTTGTCAGTTCGACTCTAAACCTCTTCCTTTTCTAATCATCATATCTATTCCTTCTCCTGAAATTTTGTTTTGGAGTCACTTCCAACTCAGCAAGGTACAATGTTCAGTGCTTCTCAGCTTACGGCCCCTGGACCCCTCTGCCCAGAGAATGTAGGTGTTTTTTATGATACACATTTCCGTAGCCACTACAGATGGAATGGGCCTGAATCTGTCAAGAATCTGAATTTTCGCAGGTTTCATATGCCTTGCAAAGCAGTAAAACCGTTGTGCCAATGTGGTATCGAGCCCTGGCTAATGCAGCCTCCTACCACCTTCAATTGTTCTACAGGGGAAAAATTAGAGCTACTTTCAAGCTCTCAAACCTTGGTTCACTCACAATTTCTTTAGGTTTGTTTTTAAATCTGTAACATGGGAACGATCGTAGTTTTCGTGTATTGGGTGGCTGTAAGAATTGAATAAGAAAACGTTGGTATGGACAAGGGAGAGGAACAGTCAACTGGGAATGGGGTGATTTGACCACCAGGGGAAACATGACTAGGTCTGGAGACATTTGGGGTTGTTACGCTGAACTGGAGGCAGGGATGGTGTTGGGAACCAGAATAGAAGCCAGGGATAAGGCTAAACACTCTACAGCACACACAGCAGCCCCTCCATCGTAAAGAATTACCTAAATGTCAGCAGCTGCACATTGAGATACCCCAGTGAAAACCCAGCACATCAGCCTAGTTTTCCAATTCTGGTGCCACCCAATCTAGCAGTGTGATCTTCAGTACATTGTTCAGCCATCGGGGGCTTGATTTTGCCCATCTGTGAGATACAGATAAAAATTCCTGGTTTACAAGGTTAGTGAGGGCTGAAGAGGTAATATACACAACCTGTCTGGCAAATTTTCAATAGGGTCCTTCCTCTTAGTTCCTCATTTTGGCTTAACAGGGGATCCTTTCTACATTCATAATAATCTAAAAGCCTCACCTCTAATTTGTCAAGTGAGGTACTTTATGAGTTGGCACTAGGCAGGGCACAGATGGTCTATCATCGGAGCATGCATGCATGGCCAGGCCCTGTTACTGAGGTTAGGAATCATAGAGCTCCCCGCTGAGCCACGACTCCAGGACAGCCCCATAGACAGCCACAGGCTGACGCGCTTGCCTTGAATACTCTGTTAACCCCATGATGCTATTTTAAGATAATGGAGAAACAGCTTATTGGGAAAGAAAGTGTAAAGCCTAAAAATAAATCTACAAGGTTAGTCTATCTGAAAAGAAATCCTACATCCTTTAATATTTAGGCCACTGGATTTCAGATGGCAATATTTGCCATCAACTAGTTAATTATCCACATGAACAGAAGAGAGCAGAGGCATTATGGCTGTGTCTAGAGGTCCCCCCAAAGCCTCACTGGTCATAGGTTGGGCTTTTTGAAGGTGAACGGATCTAGAGTGTGTGATGCTAATACTGATTCATGGTACAATGCTAGGATTAAGGGTGCTCCACATGGTGTGAGTGCTGCCTGCCCTAAGGGTAGGTAGCCTGAATAAAGCAAAAGGGACAGAAAGAGAGCTGCTGTGGTCACTTTTGCTGCTTGTTGCTTGCTACGTGGCTGCTCTTGCTGCCTTCTGCCTGCCATGAACTGTTTCTCCTCTGCAATGCCCCTCTGCCATGCCACCCTGTCTTGGAACCAGCAGATTATGGATGGACATGTCTACAAGCTGAGCTAAATAAATAAACCTTTCTTCCTTTAACTTTGGGTATCAGGTATTTTGCCTCAACAATGAGAAAAATAACTTAGACAAGAGGTATACATAAATCAATGCAATAATTTAGATTTTGTGCATGCACTCAGAATGCAAAGAGTGCAAAGGTTATGTAGAGCCTTGGGGTAGCTTTCAAGCACATGGGTGTTCTGGGTGCCTCCATCCCACAACACTAGCATGTCAAGTTCACCTCCAGTCAGTGGGGCAGGAGAAACTTGGAATTTTACTACTACAGGAAAACTTTAATATGTAATAATCATAAATATAGGGCCAGGGATATAGCTCAGCCAGGGATATTGCCTGGCAAGTGTATGGTCCTGAGTTTGATTCCTGGTACCAAAGGAAAAAAAAATTATAAATATAAAGACAGGAAAGTTACCAGACCTTTATGTTAACTTATAGGGGAAAAGAGATGCTGAGACCCTCGCCCCTGCCACCAAATTTGTAGGTCCTAAGGCCACTCCAGTCATCTTCACCCTCCTACTTCCTAGCACAGTCAGTTCCAACAGCTTCATACTCCATGTAAGACACAGTGTGGTGAAAGCACAGAATGACTAAGCACCTGATTCAAGATGTCAAAGTTCAAACTCTGAAGATAAAGACTTCTCCCCCTAAAAAATAAAGGGCAGATGTGCCCTAAGAACAGATGCAAATCAAAATCAGGTTTCTTCCTCTTTGTTATGTGAATGCAGTGGTTCCTTTCTCCTGGGAAGGGTTGGGAATGCAGCAGGTGAATGGCTCTGCTATAGCATTTTTGCTCTGGAAAGACATGGAAACAGCAAACAACACACAACTGCTGCCACAGCATGGAGCCTGAGATGAAGTCAGCAGGCAGGTGCTGCCTTGCTCTTGCGCATCGTTACCACGCACAGCTGCATCAGCTTTTACTTTTCATTCCGGTCAAATACGCTGTAAATTCATCCTGCTCATCAGGAAGTCTCCCGTTAAGGGAACGAGACTCCAAGCCATCCCATTAGAGAGCCAAGGTCCGCAGAGCTTGAACGCCCCAGATAGCTCCACGGCAGGGGTGCTGAGCCATGCAAATGGAAGGATGTCTTTGTCTTTCTCAGGTGAAAGGACCATGCACTCTAAGGTCATCCCTCATGTGGGCCTCAGAATCTTGTGAATAAGGAACCCTGTCCGGAGGTCCTCAATACTGTCACATTGTCCTAAAAAGAACACTCGCCATCTTGGGCCAAAATGCAGCATTGCGCAATCCTTACACAGCCCATGAGCTATGTAGGTAGTATCTTCATTTTACAGTGGAACAAAATGAGTCTCAGAGAACAGGCAAGGGCCTCCCTCCCCAAGGAGGCCCCCTCAGCTATAAAATTCACTTTGGTTAAGAAGAGTCTGATCTTGTTTTTCTTCACTTAAAACCCTCCAACAGCCTCCCCATTGCCTGAGGCAGTGCTTTTCAACCCTGGCTGTGCACTGGAATTACCTGGGGAAATTTCAAAAATGCCAATGTCCTGGCCCCAACCCAGACCAATTAAACCAGAGTGTATGGGGGTGGAACTCGGGCTTGGCGCTAATGCTTTTTGAGAGCTGCTGAGCAATACTCCAGTGCAGTCAAGATTAAGAATCACTGCCCTAAGGGATTCATGTCAGGCTCCTTAACATCTCCTGCCAGATCCTCTGCTCATCTCTATAGCCTCATCTCTGCACCTTCTCCCACTCTCAGCCTCCACCCTTCACCCTCCTGGGACAGCCCAAGCCTCTCCATACTCACGTGCTTTACCCTCGACCTAAAACGCCCTTCTTCTCTTCGTCACCTGAGCACTTTCCTCTTTGAGAGAGAGTTTGGCACTGCCTCTCCGGGAAACCTTTCCTGACCCGTACCCAGGGGTCCTCCATGAGCCATGTAAGCATTCTTCTTCTGCTCCAATATTTTACAACTGATTTTTATTTACATCTTCCCTCACTAGGATGAATGCCTTGATCCGATCAGGTCCTAGACATTTCTTTCTCAGTAGACAGCACCAGGGCACTGAAAAAGTTTGTTGACCCAGAATTGAAAGCAGAGACTCAAGCACAGTCATCCTTGCACACTAACAGTCCTTAAGCGTTCTTCACAACAGCCCAAAGTGCAAACTGACCGTTCCCATCAATATCAGAATGCACAAACAGAATGTGTCATACACACAAAACATAATACTCAGCCTTCAAAAAGACGGAAACTAACACATGCTACGAAATAGGTAAGCCTTGGAAATGTTACACTACATTAAAAAGCTTGAGATATTGGGATGCGTAGTATATGATTCTACTTCTGTGAATTACCTAGACGTTCACAGAGATAGGCAGTAAATAGGCGTACCACGCCTGTGAAGTGGTGCAGGTAATCGAGGAACAGGGTGTGGGAGAGGGTGGGGAGTTGTTGTTTAGTGGGTACACAGTTTGGGAGGATGAAAAAGTTCTAGGAACAGTGGTGATGGTTTCACAACACCGTGAATGTACTTAAGCCACTGGACTGTACACTTACAATGCTTTCAGTAGTACCATTTTTACTGTATGTATTTTAGCCACATAAAAGGTTTGTAAGGTTTCCAGAATGAATATATAACAGCACTTACAAGAGCAGAGGTGCCACATTCTCATGCTCCGGCCTGTGTGACGTGGCTCTGTCTTTCCTGTTCAGTCTCGTCCCCATCCTTTCCTCGAAACGTTCACACTGGCCACACTGGCCACTTGATTTTTCTGCAAAAACGTTGGACTTATTCCATGCAGCTGGTTCCCAGTGTGTACAGTGATCTTCTCCTGCACCATGTGATGGCTCCTGCCCTCTCTCTTAATTAAAGGTCACAGCTCCAATTCAAATTGCTCTCTGTATTGGTTAAGATAATGCTAGCTGCTGTAGCACAGAAGCCCCGCCATCTTGGTGATTTTAAAGTCCTGAGTTCTAGCATATATCCTGCTCATTGGAGAGCTTGTTAAAACCCAGTTTGTTAGGCCCTACTCTTCTTGTTTCTGATCAGCACATCTGGAGTGGAGGCCAAAGTGTACATCTGTAACATGTCCCTAGGTACCCTCCTTTGAGTGTTGGTGTCTCCCCCCAAATTCAGGTTAAAGCTAAATTCCCAATACAACTGTATTAAGAAGTGGGACTTTTAGGAGGTGATAGCGTAGCCTCCCTCATGAATGGGATTACAGCTATAAGAGGGCTGCAGTGAGGCCCCTTCAGTGAGGCCCCTTTGACCATCTGCCCCCTTTTCTATGTGAGAACAGTGTTTAAGGCACCATTTTTAGGAATAAAAAGTCAACCTCGGGCAATATTGAATCTGTTTTCACCTTCTAGAGGACTTTCAGCCTCCACAAGGGTAATAAATAAATTTCTATTATTTATAAATCATCAGTTTTGGGTAATTTATTGCAGTAGCACAAATGGACCAAAACTCCTGGCAATGCTGCTGTTGCTGGCCCAGGGACCCCACTTTGAGAACCACAGGCTTCACACAACTTAAATTTATTTCTCACAGACACAACTGTAGATTGGAAATGTTCTATGGGCTCCACTGCTTTTCACACAGTGGCCCAAGTTTGCCCCGGAATTGTCTCCCTCCGAGTCAGACGAAAGGGAAAAGAACATAGAGGACCCCAAAAGGAATCTCACAGGCTGTGGTTAGAAGTGCTGTACATCACTCCTGCTCACAGTTCATCGGCCTGAACTTGATCAAATGGCTACTGAGTCAAACTACAGCGAACTGTACTAAGAAACAGTCTGTCTTTGTGCCCACATGGAAGAAAAAGTGGGGCAGGAGATCCTTGGCTCTTCGTGCTATCATGTTTATCTTCATAATAAGACTATCCCCACTTGACTTTAAGTCATATATTTGATATTAATCCTATATTTGATATTAATCCTATATCTTGAAATTAATCATACATTTGACATTAAGTATATAGTTGATATTCATCATATATCTGCTTACCTTTTCATGAGATTCAACCAAGAGAAAGTAAGTTACACAGGGGCAGGGGCTTGATCATGTCCACCACTGTATCTGCAGCACCTACTGTGGTGCTTGAACATAGATGGCGTCAAAGTTATTCCAGGAATTCTAAGCTCATTACTCACGGAGCACAGTACCAGATGACCGCCTCGCTACCTTTACTCAGGTGATCCTTAAACAATCTCCGCAGGCACACACTGATGCCAACAGATGGGACCCACTTTTCTACCAGCACTAGCAAGCATGCGTTACCCTCTCAACTGCTCTGTCCTGCGCCTGTCAGTCACGCTCTTCTTGGCCCAGCGCTCCTTTTTAGTCTAGTCCTCTAGTCTGCAAGGGAGAAACAGGCCCCAAGCGCACTCCTGGCCAGACCGAGGACACATGAGCTGGTTTAGCACGAGGTGCATGCTAAATGCCACGATGATAACTGAGACAGACACCTACACCATGGCGTTTGCACTGAAGGAGTTTAGAAAGTCATCAGCAAAAAATAAAAGCTGAAATATAGAGAAACAGGCATAGCATGCCTGTGAAGTGGTGAGTTTCAAGAGGGAGAGAGTGACGGTGTTGGATCCTCACGGCTTTTCTATTTCAACTGCACTGAACTGGAGGATGTCCTTAAAATAAACCTTCTTTATGATAGGGTCTGAATGAGTCACTGTTCCCCATTTGGTTACGAGCCTGACTAAACCCAGCCGGCACCTATTGGCAAGAAGGCCAACAGCTGAGTTAGAAGCGCTCAATGATGTTCTGTTGCCTTCATATGGCACCTAAATAGCTCAAAGAGCCGCCCACCCGGAGGGCCCTCTGGGAGTACACTCACTAACCAAGGTGCTAGTTCAGACCTTGTCACCTCAGACCCACGATACCGCAGCAGATTTTCCCTCCCTTTCTCATTTCTGCACCATGCCACCAGATTCATCTTCCCTAAGGCACAACGTTCATTCAGTCACTCCTCTGCTCCAAGCCCCCAGTGTTCCCCTAGAGTGCAGAACTATCGATTCATCTGTATCGGGCAGTGGGAATTCTCCTAGGGGCTGCGTATACATTGCCCCACTTCTCAGAATGACCCTGCAATTAGTACTGCCATCTTTACTTGGTAGCTATGATGATTGGTCATGAACAAATTACCACAAGCATGGAGCTAGGAATCAGCACAGAAACCTAAGTGCTTACATATGCAATCCTTCATTCATTCAGACACGAATGACACAGTAGGAGGAGTTGTGCGAAGTGTCCGGAGTAGAATCATTTGTGCATGGGTAACTTTAAGGGCACTGTGACACAATGGCGAGCGGTCAAAGGCAGGGAGCGAACCTGAGTGCCGAAGCAAGCGGCTGGAGGAGCTTTGGCAAACCTCAGCTCAGGGGAGCCCTCTTTCGGCCGGTGTCACCTGAGTTGCGCTGACGGTCCAATAGGAATGAACAGCCTGCTGTTTCTTTGGAGGCATCACCCTGGTGGCAAAGGGGCTGCCCCGCGCCTTGTCTCTTACTCAGGCTCTCCTACACTCACGGACCAGGAAGGGGCGTAGGGGAGCTGAAGGTAGAAAGGACAAAGGAAGAAAAAGGCCCATTAATAGCAAGATGATATTACCAAACTATATTTTGTATTCCAACAACCCTTACCCCTTGTATTTACAGTCGCCCCAGTTATAATTTGAAATTAAAACTGATTTCCTAACCCAACAGTATCTCTTTTTGCCACCACAAAGAGATGCAGTTTCAACCCTGGTCTCTTGGCAGTGCTAATTATGTTCCCCATAACACATTCCTGATTGCACAGAATGAAGTACGGCAGGTGTGGAGGTGACAGAATAAAACAAACGCATGATTTATACGACAGACTGATTAGTGCAGGGGGCGGGGAAAAAGCAGCAAATGTTGTATATGGAGATTATAGGAAAGACACAATAGTCACACATTCACACGGATAAATCCGATCAAACTAAAAATACTTTTGACCAGTTTTTTCTGTTATAAATATAATCTGAACACACTGCCATAACCATTTTCACTGTGCTTTTTGCTGTTGCTTTGCTTTGCTTTGTTTCTTGGGTTTTCTTTAGCTCTGTCTGGGCTTTTTCCCTCCTGAGATAGGGTCTGACTGTGTTGTCCACACTGGCCTTGAACTGCTTCTCCTGCCACTTCGGGTTCCCAAGCAGCTCGCACACGGCCACGTACCAGCGGCCAGCTCACAGGCCGACGAGCGACCTTCTACCTAGATGCCACTCAGTTAGCAGAGAAAATGATTTTGATAAAATATTCAGTTTTGCATGCACAATTTCCAAGTTGATTCACAATCATCAGTTCAAAATCAGAGTTAGAGGAGAAGGTCTAAACATTTTTACTTTGTAAGAGCTTCTTCCAAATAGGAATAAAGATGGAACATAAATTGTGAATAAGACACAGAATTAACAAATCTTGGAAAATAAGCCAGAATAAAAAAAAGAAATCTGAAAATGGATTAGAAGAATTTCATAAGTGACTGAATAGCTGTGAGAACAGTACACACCATGCCTGGAAAGCCGGGCTTCGTAGTTCTGGTGATGGCTCCACTGAAAGTAAAAACTAAGCTCTAGTCATGTGCACAGACGGGATGTGATCCAAAACCCCGTTACTGCTTACATTTTAAAAAAATTATTGCAGTGAAGGTCAGGGCGCCGTTAACCCTCCCGCAACACTCCCCTCGCTGTGAGCACCCCCATTGCTCTTCCCGCGCTCTGCAGCTGGCTCCAAGTCCTCCTCTGTGTCTTCAGTTGTACTTTCGTGGCTGCCTTGTTGCCCAGAACTGACTCAGGACACTTCGGCTACGTCTGTCAAGTATAAGCATCGGAGCAAGTCCTCGTCCACTGCATCCCTGGGTCTGGCTTTTCCTCCACTCAGTGGCCGTGAAAGGCAGAGGTTTTGAATCAGTGCAGAGCACTGAGGCACTCAGGACAGCACAAGTAAGAACACAAAGGAGAGCTGCTTCAGAAAGCATCAAGAACAATGGATACGTGTGTTCAAGAGAGGAGGAGCATTTTGACAGAGGTTGACGGTAATGTGTCTTTTACTATAACACGTCTTTGAAATTTAAACACTTATTATAGTTTTGTTTTGTTTTTTTAAATCATACTGCATACACTGCATACACTGCACCTGTGTGTTCACCAAATCCCGCTGCCTTTCCTTCTAGGCACGCCGTCCCCATGCTCATTCCCAGCCCCTCCTCACCATGTGTGGACCTGAGATTGAGCTCCGGCCAGTGAAATCGGAATCGATGTCTTAGGGGCCCAGACCTGGATGACTGCAGAAAGCACATCCCCCCCAACAGCCCTGATTCGTATTCAACTATAATGGAAGGCAGCAAATGCATTAAGCTACAGAGCTTCAGGTAGTGATTCTTACAGCAGCCAACCGACCTTAAGTAATGTATACCAATAACACGGGTTCTCCAGACTGGATTACAATGTGGTAGTGCAGGACAGAACTAACTGCAGATGTCCAAAGTGGCTCCAATAGACACCAATAATTGAGAAACTTCATATTCAGATATTATAAAGGCATTTAAGAAACTTCCCAGAGTCCAGTACATTAAAGAAAAGTTACGTTACAAAGCATGGGCAGAAGGAAAGGTGAGTAAAGGGTAGCCCTCCTGGTACCTAAGATTTCCCTTCCAAACTTGTGAGCGCCTGACAGACAAGGTCAGGGCCCTTTGCTACAATGCCTTGCACATGCTCCAGTACCAAGAGAATAAAGTCAGAAACCTCTAGAACTGACAACTACTCTCCATAATCCCATTCCTGCACCTCCTTCACTTCATCTTCAGCTGTGATGCTGCCTCTACTTGGGGCCTCTCGCACTACGTGTATATCCTGAGCCACCTCCCAACGCCCGCCCACTGTGCCTTTGTATGAAACTCTTTCCTCTTGAGGTGTGCACTCCCCCAGCACCACCTGCCTCTATACACTTACTCAGTCTTCCACACTGAGCTTAACCAATATGTCATTCACCCATAGCTTTTGCTGAGACCCGTTTTTTCTAGAAGACACGATAATTAATCTGGGTTTCCAGAACCCTTTGCATCCATATATATCACAGCACGTATCATGAAAATCATAACTGTCTTCATTCCTATCATTGGCACAACTCATAGATCCTTAATGGCACCAGCCATGTTTGACTCTAAGCTCTTTTCTCCTCTGGCTCATGAAGTATCACACACACACAAGTATGAAACCCAGGTGCATGACTGCATTGACAGAAAGCTCTTAGTCTGGTTTGGTGGCACCCCCAGGTGATCCCACCTCCTAAAGATGCTGAGACAGGAGGATCACAGAGTCCACATCAGCGACACCCTATACTCAAAAGAAAGAAAGAAAAGAGAATAGAACACAAAGAATACAAGTCTTTTCCTGTAAAGTACAAAGTGAAAACACCATTTTCCAGAAAACCCCAAAACTATACTATATCAAAAGATGCCCACTGCAACTCTCAAATACGATAAGCTTTACTGTCAGTCAGTTGGTTAGTCTTAAAAAACAATTACGCTTCTCTGTAGTACAGATGTCAGAAGAAAGCAGGCATGAGTAATACAAGCCTTAGAGAATGTATAGAAATAAGTGCAAATGACAATCTGAAAAAAAGAGTAAGTCTAGATCAAAGGACTTCTTGTCCCTCAAAATGCCACCCTTCCCAACTGTACAAATCAAAAAATTCATTTACTCCCTTGAACAAAACAGCACTTCACTCCACTGTTAAAACGTGCATACCTTGGGTCTGGGGATTTAGCTCAGTGGCACAGCGCCTGCCCAGCAAGCTCAAGGTCATGAGTTCAATCCCCAGTACCGGAAAAAAAAAACAAACAAACAAACAAAATGTGCATACCAGAAATACCCTACCTGTCCAACAACAGGGAGATAGTTAATTACTTCACATCACCCAAAGGAAGGCCTTATCATGGCATGGGAGAATGTTCACTTAAAATTTTGACAGAAGGGAAAGATACTCTAAAGTATGATTTGAATAATACATATTTTAAAGTATATTTATTTCAAACGATGGAAGGAAATGCAATATAATACAGTAACTGTGGTGCTGTCATGGTGGAGTCGATGCTCCTATTTGGAAAATAACGTAAGAACGCATTTAGGCCTGACTGCTTGGGTGTGAGTCCTCTTCCCACCACCTTGTGCCACCTTCGTGCGGTATTACGCTGTCTCCTGGTTCAGGTTTCTTCTCTGTAAAAGGTGATAACAGTTATTTTAAAAAGCTCATTAGAAACACTTAGAACAGTAAGTCCTGCATCTAGCAAACCTTGATCGATGTCATCCAATATTTTTGCACATGGAAGAGCCCAGGTGTGTCCTGGAGTTTGAACAGCTAGGTTGGATGAGGAGAGGATGGGTCAGATAACAAACTGCCCCTACAGTTTTTTGAGGACTTCCCAGGGATTCAAACCAGGTGAGTTAATGGTTCCCTGTCAGACCGGCTCAGTGTCTCCTTGGTTCACCACAGCTGCCAGGAGAGGAAGGAAGGAGCATTTCTCAACTTTATTCTCCATTGCCTTTGTCTACTTTCACCCCCCTCTTTCGTTTGTATTTTGTCTTCACTGCCAATTTTGGGCTTAATTGGAAGAACGCAAAGAAGCTGAAGTAAAACAAAGCTCAGCAGAATATAAAAAGCACAAAACAGTGAAGGCATGAATGGCAGCCTCAATTCTAATTATAATCAGAGAAGAAGGCTGCTGCGGCCCCGTAACATACATGACCTCCTAGTGAAGTGGACTAATGTTTCATTTACCGCTCCAATTTTCTCACGGCAGGGATAATTTACCTGTGTGATGATTACACTCTGCCTCCAGGGTCTCAGAAACCCTTGCCTATCATTGTTCTCTTGAATTTGGGAAATCTATCTGCATTCAGACCAAGTACTGACAATAACTTGGGCAGCAAGGCAATCTTATTTTCCCTCTAAGACTGCTGCAGACTTGGATTCAATCTATTAACGTCAATAGGTAGATTTGTGCAGGTAGTCTAATTAGAGATATGCAGATAGCAGGCGCAGGTTTCATTTGCATTCTAGGTTAAAAGAAAAAAAATCAGTGTCCACACACAGGAACACTTATTCTGAAGCCACAAACTGCAGCAATGCCGTACACAGAAACCCAACGGAGGGGCTATAGGTCAATGCAAAAATGCCACCTCATGGAGAGGAATGATGCGAAGGGACAGGCAGGCTCCTTACCTTCACATTACAAGCACAAAATGCAACCCAGCCCTGCACAGAGGACGTTCATAACCCCCTGACAGTCCATGTGGAAAGGGCTGGCTTGGAGGCTGCCTTTTCACTAGAAATTGCTATCCTTCTAGCTGAGAGAGTGAAAAACAATAGGATCCTCGAAATGAACTCACCTACTCAGCTCTTAGAGGTGTATTCCAGCTGGCACAGCTGTGTCAAATTGCGCATTTCATGAAGTTCATTTCCAGGGGTCTTGACCCAAACTCTCCAGCTGCAGGGCCTGGGAAGGTGAGGCTTCCAGGACCTCAGTCAGCAACGCTGACTTCCTGCCAGAGGATCAGAAAGAGGCGACAGAAAATATAAGTGTACATCCGAAGTCCAACTCTCCTTTCTCCAGACATCCAAGCTTCAAGTCCTTCTGAGGAACTGAATCAAACTAGTGATGAAAAAATAGATACGAAGATGAAGAATTCACGAATAAATGTTGGGCTTTTTTTAAACAGAAAACTAATATTTATTAAATCACAGCCATGAGACAGGTACTCTATTGAATGCTTTCCTAGACTTAATTTATTCTGCAAATATTTAATCGACAGTCTCTAAGCCAAAAAGCAGAAATAAAAATATAGCTAAAAATCAGGATATAGGGATGACAGAATATATTCCTTAGTGCAAGGGAACCTTACAGGAACCTTTAAACCTTAAGCCAGAGATAATTTTTCTTCTATCTCATCCCAAAAGAACTTTAGTCAACTGAGAGTTAATTGATATCAACATTATCATCATCATCCCCATTGTAAAGTGTGGCTTCAAAAACTGAAGAAAAATTCCCAAGATCACACAGGTGGAAATTAGCAAAATCCATAACTCCATGCACACTTATCAAGTCAGCGCTTTCATGACTTTATAACACACCATCCCTTCTAGCTAAACACTGCTTTCTCCCTGGCACAGGCTTACCCAGCAGGGAGGCAGGATCAAAATGGAGACAACTGGAATACTGAATAGTGTTGTAAAAACCCAAGGAAAAGAACAGACCTTTTTATTAACAATCTGAAGCACCCAAACTAGTGAGTGGTACCTGTAGCTGTGCCACGTCCTCTTGGCCTGAGACTTACTTTTTATGTTGAATTAGAAACAGTTAGTAGCACTCACACTACACAAAGCAGAATCAGAACTAAGGACTGTCCTTTCATTCTGGGGAAAGTTCAAGGAAGAGGAGCAGCACGGCAGGATGGAGCGGGCACAGCACCCACACCCAGCCAGCCTGAGTCTGAATCCCGAATCGATTCCTGAGCAATCATTTAGCTCCGGGCATGCTGACTTCAGCGTCCACATCTGTTGAAGGGTGTTGCAGGACTGTCTAAGTACGTGTGGAGCACTGAGAGGCATCCCAGGCCGCGGTGAGAACTCAAGTGGACACTATTACTTTTGCTACTGGTCCTCCTGCGCCTCTGGGAATTGACATGCCGTGGGAGAGCAATTTCACGGCCGTTCCACAGAATTATCTACCCGAACTTCCCGAGAACAGCACACTGTCCTCCTCTTGAGGCAGCGCACACCCTCTTGCAACTGAGCAGTCACTCACCATATATTCTAGGGCTGTCTATAAAAGCTAAAAAAAATCCTTAAAAGTCACTGAGAAGTTGTTCTTTATAGAGTGCAATTCCCTGACCCGAATCAGTCTTTGCCTTTGAATCAGTTTATGTTACCAGTTGTTTAGCAGATTGATTGCTGCTATGGCAACTGCACATCCCTCTGCACAGACACAGGCACAAGTCCTTGATAGGATCCTGGCTTAGTCTCTCCGGCTGCATTCAGTACATGCCAAAAATTAGATAATATTGGGTAAATTAATTGCTTTCTGTACCATAGGCACTGGAGCTGCAAATGAAGCGTGGTGTGTAAAGTGAGGACTGTGCTTATCGCTTAGCAGCCTGGAAGGAAAGAAAACAGCGCTGCAGCCGCAGCTGCATCTGCTCACATTGCTCACCTTTGGTTTGCACGGTTCTGGCAAATATCAATTCAGGATGTGCCCAGAGTCTGCAAATATCCCTCGTCAGCGACTCGGAATCTTTCAGGGAAGATTCCCACCGGGGTAGGAAAGTCTGTTTTTACTGCATCAGAAAGGCTTGAGTATCGGCTGCATGGCGTGAGGCAACTCCTTTAATCTCTAAACACTCGGTTTCCCCACCACAGCAGAGAGCTGCTGTGAAGAGGGCATGAAACCCCCGGGCTGGCGTGCACGTGAAAGCTGCTGACTTGTGAGCCCATTCCTCTTCATCTTTCCTCTTCTTTAGTTTCCTTTAATTCTTTATCTTCCCTACAACCACACTTAACAAGGGTGATGATCAGGTTCATTAATTAGAATCTAGTTCTATGCCTCTTCTAAATAGCTCTAATTCAGTAGCTTGAGCCTCTGTGAACTCCAAGCGAACTCAAAATTTTTGCATGATACGAGTCAATGTTTGGGAGTGGTTTTAGCCTGGGAAGACAGGCCGATCCTCCAAGAGAGTTTTGCTCTGTCCCGTCACTTCACACTTGATCAAACTTCTTTAAAATGACGCTTGCCATGAGAAAGACAGAACATTAGTGTGTAAGTGTAAGTGTGGCACCCATCCCTCAGCACCCCTTACCTCTTTATTTGTAAGTGATCGAGCACTGTGATCTCTGCAGAGGAAGCCACGTTATTAGCAGCCATGCTATTTTGTATCCAGAGATACCTGCAGCACTTACAGAAATTCACCTAAACCATATGTTGTTTTATGTTTTTATCACTCTGTATGTATATATGATTTGCATAAATAGAAAAATAAATAGTTATCTTGTATTTCTCTGAGGACTGTAAACTTCAAAGAAAAAGGTAGAAACCTTCCCATCTATCATCCTAATGGCATAGTGCTTGGCCTACAGTGAAAAGTCAGCAATGCTGAAAGCCCAGGCTGACTTACTGGGATCTAATAGCTAATAATTTATGATGCAAATAGCCTCACTTAATGTGAGGCTTTCTAAAAGGAGGAGTGAGAAAGGATGGCATGATCAGACATTAGACCAGAAGCACTACCACACCATAAACCAATATTGATTCCATTAGCTTACTCTAAAGATTCCGGGATGCAAGGTCAGTTTCCCATTATTAAACAGTTTCTACAAAGAAGTGCTTTGGCCACAAATATAAGCAGAGGCAATTGGTGACCTGGGAGAAGAACATGGCTTTAAAATCAGTGACTTGAGTTCTGGATTCTAACCTAACTCCAGTTTCATCTTATTTATGTATTCATTTTTTTAAAAATTTATTTGCAGTTCTGGAGATTAAACCCAGGGCCTCATGCACACCAGGTAAACAGTCTATTAAGCTGTACCTCCAATACTTCATCTTATTTAAAAGTGATTATATAGCGTAACTTGCATGGTTGTACAGTGTGCTGTTTAGGAGCATACATTGTGCAGGTAACAGTGTTTGTTGGACCCCTGACCTCCTCACTAAGAGCAGAGAGAACCTGAACAAGTGACTTTATCTCTCTAAGCCCCAGTTTCCTCATCTGGAAAAGGGAGGTAATCACTGGCCCTGCCTCATGGGTTGTGAAGAAGAGCTTGGGTTATCTGTGCAAAGTGCTGCTTTCCACAGTACCTGACATATGTACGAGCTCAATAAATGTAGCTCGTGGTAGCTGCATAGTAGTTGTAAATGTTATGATGTGTATAAAGAGCCTGCCTCTTAGCAGCTTCAGAAAGACAAAGGAAATGTGTGTTCTCATGAAAATTCTAGCCTGCTGCAAACTTCTTGGAAATCAGAAGGTTGGATAGGTACTGAGTGATCTGAGGAGAATTTTCCTATAATTCTGTCCTGGTGAAATTACTCTGGTGCCGGCGCAGCAGCGAGGGGGAACAGAGTCCGGCTGGTATATGGACTGCCTGGTTGGGAAACGAGGGCCGCTGGAGCACAAGGACACACCTTGCTGTGCTGCATGTCCCTGGCAGCGCACGGTGAGAACAAACACCAAAGGAAAATTTTAAATAAATTGGCAAAAGAAGGCAGTGCTAGAGAAAAAAAAGCAACCAACAGATTGGCCCACTACCCGGGAGGACAATAGGGTAGCTGCCTTTGAACACAACGGCCACCTCTGAGGCCAGCAAGGGAGCTCTACAAGAGTTAAGGCAATAAATAAAATAATGATTTCTACAGACATCTAGCTAGATCTGACGGCTGGTCATGCTTTTTCTGTTTTGTTTCTTCAAAGATATGCGCACACACCTTTGGCAGTGTTACCCTAAACAACAAGATGTTACATCTAAACTGCAAGACCTCAGGCACTATCTGTCCTCACCCACACCCAACTGTCTGCCATCTTCCGCACCAGACACAACCCTGAGGACAGAAATGGCCCTTCGCTTTCCTGAGTTGTTTAAGCTGAAAAACGGGTCAAAGTGCCATTCCCAAAATAAAACAGAAATGTGGCCACTGGTATGAAATATTTACAGCTGTGAGTCAAAAAAACAACAAGGGCCTTACTTGACCTGGTAGGCAGGGGAAGGACATAGGTACACAGGCCTGTAGAGAAGAACTTTGCCCAAAAGTGGCTGTCTCTTCTGGGATCCGCATATGTATCTGTGGCCCAAGCTAAAGGCTCAGGAGTCATCTGTAACTGCTTCCTTCCTTCCTCCTGTATCTAATCATTAACGGTCCTTAGCATGCTCCCATCTGTTTCACGTCTGACATATTTCCTGAACTGTGCTCTTCTTGGCAGCCAGACACTCCTCTGCACACCAACCCCTTATGTATTTGCCGGCCATTGCAACTACCCCACATGTACTATCCTCCATCCTATACCTATCTCTTCCCCACTTCCACACACCTGCAATAGCATGACTTGGGAGGCCCTTCAAGCACAAGCCCCTGCCTGAACTTCCAGTTTGGAATGTTCATTTATTTTTGTAGTGTTTTCTTTGTCTCGATTGCATTAATTTCTGCCGTATCTTTGGGATTCTTGGCTACAAGGTAGCTCTGGTTGCCTAAGACCTGGCCCTGAGATGATTAAGAAAGAGGAGTACTGACTTGTGAGGTAGATGGGCCAGAGAGAGGTCTGGTTCTGGGTTGGTTAGTTTGCATACTGGAAAGACACTTTCCAGGCTAGGACCTATGCTAGCTCTAAGGACTGGCTAGCACTAGTAGTGACAGTCTGTTCCCGCCAGAAAGGTTTTTTAAGACATCAATGTGTCTTAAAAAGACACATTGTAAGATACAAAACTGAAATGTGTATGCTCTACAGCTCCCAGCCTTTAACTAAAGCCTGGGCTTCTCCCTTCTATGTGCTAAGCCCTGTTAAAGACAGAGCTGATAGTCTGCCAATATGTTAATACTCACTAGTCTACTGGTTTTCTACACCTGGTTCTTTCTGATTTATTAACCATATGGCTGGTAAATATTTTGAATAACATCTCAGTTATATTTAGAACATTAGTGCTTTACATATATATGCAATCACAGTTTTGTAGGACATGCATTATTATCCATATTTTAGAAATCCAGAAACAAGACTCGCAGAAGATAAGTAACTTGCCCACATTGCACAGAGCCAGAATGGGAAGTTGCGTCCCCTATGCTGCAGCTGTGTTCTTCCCTCTCCTCACATTGCCTCTTTACTGTGTGTTTAATTCTACCCTCGGGGCTCCAGAACAGTGCCTGGCATCTAGGAGGTGTTCATTAAGTAGTTACCTAATGAACTAAGGTGTAAATGGCTGTGACAGCAAACATTTTAAACTTTTCCACTAGTTGATATACTCAGGAGCAAAATATGGGAGGCCTATAACCTTGTTTTTAACCAAAAGACATCTCATAATAAGAACTGCTTACCTCATCAAAACTCAAGATGTTCATTACTATAGCTATCAGTTATTCAGCGACGCTCACACTTACATAGAAAGCTTTGTGTTAATTAGTTTATGCCATTCTCCCACCAGTGCTGCAGGAGGTCACTGTTTTGAACTAAGCCCCTTCACTGAGTCACTCCCACCAATTATATGTTTTCCCGTTTGCAGATGAACAATCATAGAAAGGATGTGCACTAAGAAAGTTCCAGAGCTGGTAGATGGCAGGGCAGAGTGCTTGCCTTTCCACTCTGTACAAAACTTTTTCTTCTCTATTCCACGCACCATTTGCAGAAATGACTGTACAGAGCAGGAAATGCAACTCAGTACTACATGAAAGTCTCTGAGACAAAAAGGTGCTACATCACCATTAAGGAGCATTGTCAGTAATGGATTACTGTGGTTTCCATCCTCCAGGCCCAATGGGAGGGTTGGTCATGGGCTCAGGACCCATCTCCTGCTAGAATCTTATTAGTGCTTCCTCTGCACAAATAAGAACTGGTATATTGTGTTAAATTGACTGACACAAACAACATGCTTTGTCCAGAAATAGAAAACACAATTTTCTTTAGCAAAATAGAACATAGGAAGTGGTGGGGGTTAAAATGTCATGCACGGTACAAAGGTTTGGCAGAAGAAAAAGGTTAAAATCAATCATCCTACAGGGAAAGGAAAAGTCTACAGTATTCTACAGTAATTACCCACCCAAAGTCACACTATTAGAATTAGGAATCATTGCTACTCAAAAATTATTTTAAAAGGAAAGAAAGAAAATTCTCAACTGCATAATGTTAATGTTTTACTTTTCATGAATCATTTGGAAAGATCATAGATATATTCCTGAAAATAAATAAAAGAAACCACTTCAACATTCTTACTTCCAGGGGCAGGAAATGACCTTTTCATATAAGAATAAGGTAGAGAAAATCAAAATCGCTCTCTCAAAAGAAACTACACCAGCATATTACTACGCTGACTTGTGTTAAAATTACAGGAGACCATTGTTTTTGAACTAAGCTTGTGCAGTGGGCTCCAACAGGCAGGGCTAAAAATCAAACTGGTGTCACCCCCACTAACGTTCCACATCACCAACCTGAAACTCAGCCTTGCATCTGACCTTCCAAGAAATCAGTATTAGAGAGACAACAGTCAGATTTCCCAAAGAGGCCAGTTTCAATTGACATGATAATGACATATCCTCTGCCTTAATCCTAACACACACACACAAAGGTAACCTGAAGTAACCTGAAGTTAACGAATCAGTTATATTTCTACTGTTTGTCCCTGCTTTACAAGAGAATTTTGCAACAACCAGCTGCTGTTGTCTCTTCATCCTTCAG
This sequence comes from Chinchilla lanigera, assembly GCF_000276665.1. Taxonomy (NCBI): domain Eukaryota; kingdom Metazoa; phylum Chordata; class Mammalia; order Rodentia; family Chinchillidae; genus Chinchilla; species Chinchilla lanigera. The sequence goes on along the minus strand of NW_004955472.1, from coordinate 10,846,134 downwards.
CCCTTTTCTACTCATAAAACCAAGCCCCTGTGCTCACCTCAACACCTCAATGGTCATGCACTCTATTTTATGAAATGATGTGTAGTTTGATTCTAGGATGAAAGGTAAAGTTAAAAAAGATTTTTAAATTAAATTTTTAAAATTTTTTTGTCTCTTTAAACTTGTACACTAGAGGACATAAGTAAAAAATGAAAGCTTACCCACCACTTGTATCTTCTGGACTATCTCAGTGTGACAGTTCCACAAGCTTCAACCACGGCACCCGTCATACTTTGGGATTATTTATTCTCCTTTAAAAGTTTTGTGCCCAGGCTGGGCTAAACCCCAGACATCTTCAGGAAGCCCGGTGAGTCTGGGCTCTGCCTCCCTGACCAGGGTGCAGGGCAGGCAAAGCCTTGGGACCCTCTGGGGCCTCTGTGGCTACCCACCACACCCATAGTGTGTGGGCCCAGGCTGGGCTGAACCCTAGACATCTTCAGGAAGCCCGGTGTCTTGGTTACTTTTCTCTCATTGCTGGGACAAAATACCTGACGCCCAAAATGAAGGAAGGAAAGGTTTATTTCGCTTACAGTTTGTGGAGGTTTCAGTCCATAGTTGGCAGGTTATAAGGCAGAGTGGCACATGGCAAAGGGCTGCAGCTCATGGCGGCAGAACACAGCAAAAGCCACAATCACACACCAGGGAGGAATGGGGGAGGAATGGCCTCAAGCAGCTTCTTCCTCTCCCTTACATATGCAAACTATCCACCCCAGGGCGGGGGGGGGTGTAGCCCTCACACCCATCAAACTCGAAAAGCCTGCCCCATGGCCGCTTGAGGCTTTGGGGGGACACACAGATTCAAACCATAACACCCGGTGAGTCACAGCTTTGCATCCCTCACCAGTGTGCAAGACAGGTGAAACCTCAGGCACCTTCTGGGGCCTAGGAGGATCCCCACCACATCCACAGTGTCTCTACCAGGGATGGGGCGAACATCAGACACCTTTAGGAACCTGGTGAGCTACTCTGGTGCCTCTCCCACTAGGGTGTGAGGCACATGGATCCCCATACTTCAGGGGCCTTGATGATCACTGCCAGAACAACTCACACCGCCCTGGTAGCTCAGCTGAAACCTGAACATAGTCAGCGGTCTCGGGGAGCTCACCCTCACCCCTCCCCTTCCAGTGTGGGAAGCAGGTTCTGTCCTGGGCAATATCTGAAGCCTTG
>NW_004955472.1:10834997-10840203 GCF_000276665.1 Chinchilla lanigera | reverse complement strand
TCAAAATGGATCAAAGATCTAAATATTAAAACAGAAACACTAAATTTATTGGAAGAGAAATTAGGTAAAAATCTTGACGATATTGGGGTAGGGAGAGTTCATGAACAATAAACAAACTGCATGGGAAATATTTCAAAGAATCAACAACTGGGATCTCATCTTATTGCAGAGGTTTTGCACATCTAAAGAAATCACTAATGAAGTATGAAGAAAACCCACAAATTGGGAAAACATTTTAGCCAACTGCCCCTCAGACAAAGGACTTCTATCTAGTATATATAAAGAATTAAAAAACGTCAGGCCCACCAAATACAAAGACCCAACCCAAAAATGGGCATCTGAGATGAATGCACACTTCTCTAATGAACAGATACTAATGGGGGACAAATACATGAAAAAATGTCCAACATCATTAGTCATTTGAGAAATGCAAATTAAAACAACACTGAGATTCCATCTCACCTCAGAAAGAATGGCTATCATCAAAAAAGCAACTAATAACAAATGCTGGAGAGGCTGTGGGGAGAAAGGAATACTACTCCACTGCTGGTGGGAGTGTAGATTGGTGAAATGACTGTGGAAATCAATTTGGAGATTCCTCACAAAACTAGGATTGGAAGTCACATTTAACCCAGCTATTCCCCTTCTATTCTAAAACCCAGCTATTTTCCCAGAAGAATTAAAGACATCATACCACAGCAATACATGTGCACCCATGTTTATAGCAGCACAATTTGCTATAGCTAAATCTTGGAAACAACCCAGATGCCTATCCACTGAGAAATGGAAAAAAATGCTGTGGAGTATTATACAATGGAGTATTACTCAGCTATTAAAAAAAGATGAAACTTGAGGCTTTTGTAGGTAAATGAAAGCAACTAGAGACCATAGTCATAAATGAAATAAATTGGACCCACGTGTGTAAATATTATATTGTCTCTTTGGTGTAGGAACCTGAAAGACTAGGTAAAACTCAAAATGTACAATAGATGATAAGAAAGGGGAAGAAATTGCTGAGGGGAAGGAATGACTGGGATGAGGGAAAGAAGAAAAAGGAAAGAAGGAAAGCAAAACATAAATATATATATGAATAGCTGTGATGACTGTATTGCTGATGTCTGATGGTGTATTGAAATGAACAGTTAATGCTCACAAAACTGTTTTATGTTCTGATCGACTCTGCATGCTTGTGTCTGGTAGTCTGAGCAACTGATTTGAAGGCAACAATATGCACTGGAATTACAATGGTGAACTCCTACCATCTTGTCTAGTGAAACTCTGTATTATCTCTAATGTTTTATCAAAGAATTATTTCCTTATTCTCTTTAATGGTTTGAGCAATCTTTCATTCTTACATTTGACAGTCTGAGCAATGTAGTTGAGGATAGCAATATGCAATGTAACAACCAGTGTTGATTTGTATTAATTTGTCTTGAGACCCTGTATTACTTTGAATGTTCTTGCTTTGATTTGTTTATGTTCATGATGCTGGTGTGCTGCTACTGTTGTATTTTGTTTGCTTGTTTGTTTCTCATGTGCTACTACCTTTAAAATAAAAAAAAAATAAAAGTTCTGCAAGGTTTTCAGTAGTTAAGATTGCAAATGCTTAGCAAAGTAGTGGAGGGCAGGAAAAGAACTTTCATCATTGTGCCATACTTACAGGCCAGATAAAGAGGTGGAAGATGCATCTGGGAGAGGCTGATAGAGACTTTGAAGTGGACAGAAAAAGTGGGGGCCTGGAGTGGAGGTCTGCACAGCTGGCAGGGCCTAACCTGGCCTGGCTGATCCTTAGCTCAGGTCTGGTGAGGAAAGGTTGCCCCGCAAAGTCCACATGGCTTGGGAGAATAATCCTTTCCCATGAGAAGACTGCTCCTGCTTCGGGGTGCAGCCTCAGTTCTGCATGACATAATTGCACCTGCTTAGGGGGTGACTCACCATGGATGATCTGTGTACAAGGCTTTGGAGTCCAAGGTGACTGTAGATTGCAGGCACTGACTGGACAATTCTGGGTGCTTTGCCAGAGCATCTGGAACAGAATGTGCTACAACCTAACAACTCAGTGTCACTGCAAGTCCAGAGAATACCTTAGCTATCCTTACCTTGGTGCAGTCTTGCAGAGGGATGAGACAGGCTAAGGTAAATTTAGGGCAAATAAACCTTGTATTACCAGTTTTTAGGCAGAAACCCCTTGAGTGATTAACACGCCTATGTGCAGAACTGAGCGGAGATCTAGTCGAAGTTTTAAGGTAATACAGGCAACAGGCATAAATGGGGATGCCAAGTTTTATCCTCTCTCAGCTACCCACTCGGCATCCACAGGTCCAGCCTCTTGGTCCACTATAATTTGACCTGGAACCAGAAAGACGGGGGAAAGGCAATAAAATGATTCAAGGTTCACTTCAGTCAAATGTTCAGAATGATTAGTAACAGTGATCGCCCCTATCTGCAGCCTCCTGCTTGCTGGGTATACCTGGAATGTCGCTTCTGTTAAACAGAGATTTGGGTTCTGCCAGTTTTAGCTCTTGTTCCCAATTTCTTTTTATCTTAAGCAAGTTATATGACACCCAAGTATTAACTGTCCTCACGAATCCCCATCCCTTACTTAATAAAGCTACGTGAAATGAGAAATAAAGACTATAAGGTGTCTTGCTTTCTTAGAAAAATGAGTCAATAAAAATTTTATGGGCTTTAGTTGAAAGAAAAAAATTTCACCATGTGAGTGGGATGAACATTAGCTAATTTGCGTTTGTTTTTGGAGAGCGAGCGCTGCAAGCATGAAGACAGCAGTGCTGGGAAGGACATAGCTGTGTTATCTTGACTAAGCCACTGTGCCTTCTCAGGGCTTCGATATCGGTAAAATGAGGTGTTTGGCTAAGAGACTACACTTAAGCCTCTTTCTTTCAAATGGTTATAACACTTACGAATTAACTCAGAGGTGAGAGCATGTCTCAGTCACTTTTATCCCGGAGTCACAATACTTGACACCCACAACTTAAGGGAAAAAGATCTGACTCACATTCCCGGCCACGCTCTGCTGGTACCAATGAAGAAACAGCACAGCAGAGGGGCTCTGGAAGAAAAGCTGCTCAGGTTCTGGGAGACAGGAAGCCGAGCTCAAAAGGAGACAGGGAGGGGGACACACCCTTTGGGGCTGTCCCGCAGTGACCCTCCTCTTCCCACCAGGCTTCACCTCCTAACAACACACATAGCTATACACTCTTCTAGGCCCCATGATCTAATTACCTCCTAAACACGGGGCTGACTGCATGAGGCTTTGAGGGGACATTTAGATAAAACAATAACAAATCACAGTTCAGAGATGCAAGATTTTAGTGACCTGCTTGAGATGTTTTATAGAGCCACTTTATCTTAGGAATTACTATGTGCACTAGGGATAAATTCCACATTCAGGAACAAAAACATTCTGCCTATTCTTTACCCCCCCCCCAACCCCTCATGCTGGCATCCCAGTGTGATTGTTGGATAATAAAAGCAGAGATAGGGGAGGTCCACAGCAGACTCTGAGACTGGCCTCTCTATTCAATGGACCCAGAAATATTCCGGTATCTGAATAAGCTGATTCTCTCCTTCATCCCCAGGACAGATCTCTTTGGTCAGCCAATAAAAGGATGAGGCAAAGGCACTGCTCAGCAAGGGACTCCCGCCGCTGGGAGGAATAAAAAGTAAAGATCTTCTCTCACAGGTCAAATCTGACTGACTAACACATACAAAGCTAACCTGGGAGAGAAAAGGCAGACTTGCTAGCAATCCAAACTAAGGAAGAAACTATTTTAAATTCATTTCAGTAAAAACTGTGTAACATATTTATGGTTTGCTATCAAAGCTTCCAGGAACTCTCTGGCTTTTCTTTATTGATAATATTATCACTGAAAGTTTTTTTTTTTACTTGCAGACAAACTATTCCCTCATTAGCTGCAATATTCTTGCTCTTGTTAAAACCTACTGTCACCCTGTAAGTGTTCACCTGAGCCCCAGGGGCAACCTGAGACAAACAGCTTCCTTTTTTGTTTGTGGTCCAGGAACTTAAGATCTTATTCCAGGAGCTCTGCAGTTGTTTGAAAAGTCTCCTGTTTCCCTGGAGCTTCAGAGTTGTTCTAGAAAGTATCCTGGGATCTGTCAATCAGCACACAGCTTGCTCTCGAAAGCACAGCTTCTTGTCTCAAATTGGCTTTACTCCTGGTAGTCCTGCCCCAAATGGGACTATAAATGCTTAAGTGGCCAACTAAAGTCAATGCTTGTTCACTGCAGGCTTATTCAGTAGCCAGGGACGCACTCTTACCCAAGTCAAGAGCAGGACAAGCCTTGTCTTGAATCTCATGAAACATAGGGTTTAGGGAAAGACCAGCCTCCCCTGCAGAACAATCCAGGGAAAGGATATCATGAGGAAGATAAAGGTTTTAAGTTCTGGCTAAATAGCATTTCATTAATAAGTTCAGGAATATTTTTTGGCACACAATGGATAGGATTCCAAGGAAAGTAAGCATTTTGTAGAACCAGCGGTAAGCAATCCAAAGGCACTAAAGGAATCTGGGCTCTAAGAGACAGACATTTTGGCAGGAGTAGGAGGCATGGCTTATTGAAAGCAACTGGCCTCAAAGCTTCAGCCAGCCTACCTTTGGCCAATTAGCTACACTCTCCAAGGGAGGAGAGAGAGAAAACACAGTTGGCAAGTAGACATAGGACTTATGCTAGCAGGGACACCAAAGACATCTGTGGGATATATGACCTCATTTTTAGATGAAATAAAAATTCTGATCGGAGTCTGGGCATGTGCCCCTGCACATGTGCACATACAACTCAAGGTCCTGTTTCCACCGAGGTTTGTGCCAGAGTAGCCTGTGAAGTAGGCCTGGCCCACAGAAACGCTGCTCTTCCTGGGGGATATGAAATGGCTATTATTGAACTTTCGATACAGATGAGATTCTGCATGTGTGAAGCTCTCAGCGTGCTATAGTAAAATGAGTGACAACTGGGAGTCAGGAGCCTTGAACTCTGGTCCCAACAGCCCTACTTACCCTGGAGGGAAAAAATTACACACAGCCAGAGTTAGCACTCCTTACCTCGCCTCTCCTTCACACCCTGCTTCTGCTTCCAACCTTCCCAAATGGAGGTCACCGAGGACTCTGTCCTGTCGTAGCTGCCACCCAATGGACACCTTGAGTCTTTTTTTTTTTTTTTTTTTTTT
>NW_004955472.1:10833055-10834827 GCF_000276665.1 Chinchilla lanigera | reverse complement strand
TGAAAACAGATATAGACATGCAATACTGGTCAACCAAAGACTCATTGACAGTTTCTTTCAGCATAGAAATAGAAGACAGAAGAACAACCATGTTATCTATCCTGTATATACATGCATACAAAATTTCTCCTTCTTTCCCTTCTCTTTTCCCACATCCCAGAAGCCCTTTACTCTTCAGTGGTTTCCTATCATTTCACACCTTGAGTCTTAACACAGCTCCCTTCCTTCTGCTGCCGTCCCATGAGCCAACCTGTCCACGGAACCCAGCCGCCAGCACTAACTGCTGCTAGCTCAGGACCTATCACCTATTCATATTTGCACCTCGGAAAATGACTGTCATGCAGATAATTGAATAAAATGCCAAGCTTTTATACCCTCATGGTTTCAAATTTAAAGTTTAGACTTCAAAATCTAAAATAGATAATTGCATGATCTTCTTACAGTGTTTTTATTGAAGAATTAAATGTCTTCCATGTAAGTAAAAGGGTTACTTAGTGGAAGATTCTGGAATCTATCACATGAAAGGATAAGTGACAGTATTGTCCTCTATCCATTTTGAAGGTCTTAGGAAAAGGATCTCAGCATTTTTAGGCTACTGATACCAAAGCAACACATATATAACATTGTCTGCTTAACATATAGGTAGGTATTAATACACATATACATAATACACAGATATATTAAATGTAATGGCTCTAACACCAACATTATCATATCCTATTCTTTAGAATATAACCTAAATTACTGAGTTGTAGATTGTAATAAAATCTAACTTCAATTTGAGTAAACAGAGCTGTTCTTTTTAAGCAATATGTGCTTATGATGCTTAATGATAATTATACAGATCTATTTATATAAACACATTAAAATGGTGTTGCTGTTTCTATGTCAATTCATTTGTCATGACTCGGTACATAATTCTTTACACTTGTTCTTTTTGGAGTGTAAAAATAATGCTTCCTGATTACAATAAAATTAGAATATAGTCACAAAAGTAGAGAGATTTTCTTGATCACATAAAGTCCCAACACTCAACTGCATTAGATGAACATTTGGTATATTTCCTTTGGGGACTTTTTTTCTATTTAAAGATTTTATTTTATAGAGGTTATTCTTAAATAGTTCATATATAGTTTTGAAAAGACTATATATATCATCCTCCCTGAAAATATTAATACATTATCATAAAGGTATTTGGGAATAAACTGTCACTTTAAAAACACATCTTACAGAGAGCATTCACATGGTTTTAAATGGAAATCTCTGAGTATCTTATTCACAGTTTATATTGGTAATGCCCCTTTTAAGCAAACAAAGCTAAATAAAGTACTCAGAAAATGAATGCTATTTAACATTCTAGTCAAGCCACTATAAACGATGCCCATACCTCTTGCTTCTCAACAGCTGAACCAGCAAACCCAGAGACCACCAAAGCCTTAGCACAATGATATTCAGAGGAGCACAGAGAGAGAACAGAGTTCAGACCGGAAGGAGGGCCCTGGCGCACGAGGAGCCACGGGTCAGGGAGCGCCGGTCTTCAGGCCGGCCCCCTGCCCTGTAGGCACCCAGAAAGAGGGCCCCTGGCGCACAGGGAGCCACACGGCAGCGAGCACTGTTGCTCGCTGGCCCTCAGGCCAGCCGCCACAGCTCAATTGAGAACTACCATGACACAGAGAAACAATGACACAATTGGCCGATCATGCATTGGCTGCAGATGCCCACCCATGGATGTGTGTGAATCATTCAAACATGAAGAAATACATGCCATACAA
>NW_004955472.1:10791247-10831806 GCF_000276665.1 Chinchilla lanigera | reverse complement strand
TGTTTTCCTGAGAAACTATCTTGTAGATAATAATATGTAAAACAATAACCATTGATAATTTCCTACCACAATGTCTGTAATTTGGTAAGCCCCCCCTATTATTATATTATCTTTCTTTTACTCTTTAAAATAAAAAAAATAAAAAAATAAAAGAGAACAGATTTCAGGTGCTGAGTTGACCCAGGCCTGTCTTTCTGGCACCACTGTCCTTCAGTCATTCTAGTGGATCCATTCCATAGCTCTACTCCCTATCAGCAGAAGAGCAAAGAAGCAGCAGAACACTTAGTGTCCCTACTGGGGTGTTGTCTAACACACCTAAGCCTTACAGCTGAAGAAGCAGGGGCACATTCTCATCCACTTTTGTCTGTAATGAGTAGGGTCCCTTGGGGTACATGGCCCAAGCCATCCTAGTATCTGGTGACTACTGAATAAAATCCATGGGTAAATTATTAATTACTAATGATGAACTGCAAGTAGCAGAAAGTCCAAATGCAGCTATTTTAACAAATAAGTAGATGCTTGTTGTTTTTATCTAGCAAGACATCCAGAGGAAGATCAGTGTTGGTATTTGTTCAAGGGCTCAACATCAAAGCTGGTGTGTCCAAAATTCTCTCAGCCTTCCCTTTATGGTCTCAAGAAGGCTTGTTTGTTCCAGCTATAAATCCATGTTTAAGATAAGGATAAGCTTTCAAGATCCCTCTGGAATTTCAGTAAAATCTAATTAGCAGTAAAATCTGATTAGCACAAGACTTCCTCCAGCTGTAAGGGAGTCTAGCAAGGTATTTATCTCTCCTGGAGCTGGACATAAAATCTAGATTCTAGTAGTGAAGAAGGGAGAAATGAACAGGAAATTGGCAGTGTCTTCCTCAACTCTCCCCTCACTTCTGTAAGTCTAAAGAATAAGAGAAGCATAAATTGAAAACAGCATAGTATCATAATCAAGAGAAGAGCAGGCAGAGTTATCTCCATATGACCACTCTGTGACACCTGCTATTGGAAAGAAGGATTTGGTGGACTGGAAGTGATAAGTAATTTGAGGGAGTGTTAAATAATAAATTTGAAAATTCGTGTGTTTTGAGTGATGCATTCAATCAAAATATGTAATAGTTTCCTGTGTTTCAAAGGAGCCCTAATATGGGATAGAAACAAGGCAAATATGATTTGTTAAAGCTAGGTAAATTAAAAATATCTTTCTTTGATTTTAATGTGCTTCAATATTTTAGATAATCTAGAAGGCGCAGAAAGCAGGAACTGGGAGACTCTGCCATCTCCCTTTTCATCAGGTCACGTAGCCTCCGCTTCAAATTTCCAGCGATGCGGAGCTCCCAACTCTACGAAGTAGCTCATTCAACTTTCACATTTCCCTAATTATCAGAGAAGTCTTTCACAATTCGAGCTGAATTTCACATCTCAGGGTTAAAAACCAATTGTTTCTCATTTTATTTTCAAGAGTGACCACAATTAGCTTGTCTCTCCCGGTACATAACAGCTCTCTAAATAAATCAACAAAATTCAGGTCTTCAACTTGTTCTTAGTTATCATAGCTTACAAAGCTCCCTTGCTACTCCTTCAACCTACTGCTGTTTTCTGGGCAATCTTTCCTAAGCAATCTGTCTAACTTCTAGATCCTGCAAGGACACAATACTTTGGGTAGGCTCTAACTATTGTAGAGTAATCACAACCACCCTTGTGTGAACATTAGGAATTCAATTTATTATGGGGAAATTTTTACTTTTTCTGGTTTTGGTCCAAATCTCTGGGCTAAGGGGAACTCAAGATCCTCAGTGATCAAACACTTAGGTTCTCTTTTCAACATGTTTACTGGATTAGTCCTCTGTAACTTTAAATCATTAGGAAAAGAACTTCAAGAACACCAGAAAATATGCTACGATAGCTTTCTTTTCTGGTTATCAAGCCACTGATAAACATTTAGATGAGTCTGCTGTTCAATTATCAATGTACTCAAAAAGATATCTTGTCATATATTTCCTTTTGTGCCAAGTTCTCAGGATTTAACTTGCTGTATATCCACTCGATACTCTGGAACTATCATAAGCCATTTACTGGTCACACTTCCCAAATACTATACTGTAGGTGACTAGCACACCTTTAAGGCTGGGTGGAAAAATGACTGAGGGCCATTAATAGGTATACTTACCAAATAACAAATACTGCCGTAGGAGATTTACATGCATTCCCTTTACTTCCCAGGTTACTTTCAGGTTTTCTCATACCTCCCCTAAACACCTTTTTGTTTGAGACAGGATCTTGCTACATAGCTCACACTGGTCCTGAACTTGTGGTGATGTTTCTGCCTCAGCCTTCCAAATGCTGGGATCACAGACATGCGCCACCATGCCTGGCTTTTCCCCATACATCTAAAAAAAGTGATTTCAAGCCAAAGATCATTGGAGTAAAGGAATTTGCTTTAGATCTATGTTGCTTTTTCTGACACAAAACACGTTTTTCCATACCAGTTCTCCAAATTACCAGCATCTAGTGAATGTCCAACAGTTCAACTCAACTCTGACACTAACTATCCAGAGTTCATGCTGAACCCATACAGGAAGGTCAGCCCCACAAGACTGCCCCCTCTACAGATGCCACCTACAAATAAAGTGTTCAGGTTATCCATATTCCCCAGCTTACTACAAATTCACTGGGTCCCATGGACCCCTGCTTAAGATTGATAATTCCCTAGAATAACTCGGGAGAATATTTCATTTAAAGAACACGACTTAGGGACAGTCAAATGGGACCAGTGAATACGACAAGATGGGAGGGGCACAAGGTGGCCCGGAGCTCCCACACCTTCTCTAGGCACACTGACTCCTAGCACACCAGTGTGTTCGCCAACTCAGAAGAGCCCCTCACACTGTCATTTAGGTGCTTATATGAAGAGTTCACTAAGCAGGCACAGCTGATGAAATCAGTGGTGACTGAAGTCAATCACCAGCCCCTCTCTCCTTTCCAGAAGACAATTCATAGAGTTACAAGTTCTGATCTTCTAAACACTTGACGAGCTAGGACTTCCCTTCTCTCCTGAGCCATCTCAGTACACAAAAGGCAGTAAATTACCAGGATTTTAAGAGTTTTATGCCAGGGAAAAGACTAAGTATTTTTCATTATATAGTAACATCACATTGTTAGTAATAGTACAGCCATATTTCTAATTCAGGTCTGGGTACCACTGTGTATTCTGTGTTTTACTGCTATGGTTTATATTTGCCCCGGAGTTCTCATGTTAGATAGGACCTAGAAGAGGTGATGAGGTAACTGGGGTTTATTACAGGAATGGGTTCATAATAAAGGTAAATATAGTCTATCTCTGTCTCTGTCCTTTGCTTTCAGGCCTCTGCTTGCCTTGAACTGACACAGAATAAAGGTCCACGTCAGAGGCCATCTCCCTAACGGTGGACCGCCCAGGCTCCAGAACCATGGGCAAAATCAATTTGTTCATTGTAAATTACTCTGTCTATGATATTCTATTATAACAGCACAAATGGACCTAGATGTCTTCTATTACAACAAACTTCCTTCTGATGAATAAATCTTATAAAAAGCTTGAATGAAAGGCTATATTAGTACAAGATATTTTAAGATGCACACTGAGTAGACACACTGTCGGAGTCACATCAATCCGCAAACTGGTAATCAAGAAAATGAATCTTGAGAAACTTGTTTTTCTTGCTCTGAATAATCATGCTGTGCACTTTCTTTGTCGTATTTACCCTTCTTGGCTAAAGCATGTCAAATAGGTAAGGCCTTTATTCTCCATCAGGTGTAACTAACTGTAGCTTAAGGATCCAACTGACATTTCACAGTCACCTTCACATTTATCATCTACCTATCAATCCACCCACATACACTCACCATCAGGGGCTTACATATTATAAACACACTCATTCAAAGAGCAAAAAGAAAAAGGTTTATCATACACACACAAAAAAAATCTAAAATACTTAGTGTAAGGTTTAGCACAAGTGAGAGATGGAAAAAAGGTAAAGAAAGCCTTTATTGTAGGGCACCAGAGGGCTGCTAAGGAGACACAAGGTCCCTCTGAAGGGGGAAGCTGGCAGACAAAGAATATATTGGGCTGTGTAGAGGGTGGAGTTCACATGGGTGGTCAGAGTGACATAACAGACACTGATTGGGAAGGAGGGATAGCGCATATATAAAAATAAAATGGGAAATTGTGGTTAGATTGAAAAAAGAAGGCAGAAGTTGGTCCAGGAGGCATGTGTTGCTATTTTAGGGTCTGCACCACATCGGATGGCCGCCATGATGACTCGGCATGGGCAGAAACCCATCACTATAGTGACTAATGTTGTAGGAAAATAGCTGATTATAACAGTCTAACTTTCATACTCAAAAGTATAGCATGCTTTGTGGGGGTCTGTTCTTGTCACTGCAAAGATACTACAGAAGATATTCTTGCCACACAAATTGGAGCCTGTTTGTGACACCCTGCTTCATTTTCTAAGAGTTTGGTGGACATGACTGAACACAGAATTTAGTTTAGTAATGAAAGTAGTTGTAAATTTCCAATTCCAAGTTTTCAGAAGCAAAAGAATTTATACCATTTATTGTGCTCCTCTAATACCAACTACCAATAATAGCAGGTGTTTTTCAAATCTCTCATCCTTTGACACAGCTTTACACGACAGATATCATAGCCCCATTTTACAAATGACAGAACTAAGATTCAAAGTTGAGAAGCAAACCACCCGGAACTTGTCTCCTGCAGGTTCCCTGCCTTTTGCTACACTAAACCCTCAAATTCTGAATCCCCAAGACATCTGTTAGGATGAATTCAGATATATTTTCTTTAAAAAGAAAGCAAAGGGAGGCAAGGAAGAGAAGGGAAGGGAAGGGAAAGGCAAGAAGAGAGGGGTAGGAAAATGAAGGGGATAAAATGGAGGGAAACAGAGCAAAACAAGCAAGTAAACACAGCATCTGGCAAAACAATAGTTAAAATCCTGTCAGTTCCTCACTGGAGCACAAAAGGTCACGTTGACACTGTGTCACCACTCCAACTTTATTTCCAAATATCTTGATCATTCAGCTGACATATTTATTGAGCACTCTCCTCTATTCACAACGTTGTAATAGGTGCTGTGGGGATACTACATAAACAATAAAAGACAAGGTGGCACCCTTATGACATAATCATCAGGATAAGTATAAATGCAGGCAATAGCAGGGAATGTTGATGGTGATACCTTAAGAAGAGCTGTCTCCAGCCCAGCTACGAAGCCAGAAAGTACAAGTGCATGAGTCAGGCAGTCTCTTCCACAAACTGGAGACTTCTTGCATCAATGTATTTGTAAAGAGAACAGAAAGAGAGAACATGACTGCCAACAAAACAATTATCATTAAAGTTTCTTTATCTTGCATGGTACATTTCTATGCACAGATCATTGGATCGTTATGAGAAATAAGCAGTTCCTCCTCTGGCCTCTAAACAAGTTAGTGGATCCTATTCCTAACACTTTCTGTTAACAGGACCACTGCCAAATCTGCAAGCCCTTGGTGACAATGTAACATTATAAGCCATCCTTCTGCAAGGAGATATTTGTCAAGAACCTGTGCCAAAACATGGAATATTGTCTACTTCTGTTTTAATGACACGGTGATGCATACCTGAGCAAAAATGATAAGAATAAAGTCATATTCTATCACTATAAGTGGTTTCCTGAGGCGGCCATGTGTGTTTCTAAAACCAAAGTGACAGAAAGAATACAGACACTCAAATGACAAATGGCCGAACTGAAACTCTGCATGAGTTCCTCCACAATCTGGCAAGATTTATGTTGATATTTAAGAGCTCAATCCCTGAACAGTAGTACAAAGCCACAGAAGGGCATTTTTTGTTGAGGTCCCTTTATGTCTGACATGCATGATTTCAGTCATTTTGAGACAGTATTTGAAATAACACACTCTCACACACATCTTGAGGACCAAAAATCTTTTATACTTTTTGATTATCTCTCTCAGGTCAGGTCTACAATGCCTACTGATTCAATAACTGGATGGATGCTCATCAGGATTCCCTTAGAAAAGGCGTCAGATAGTGAAGGACACATGTGAACTTTGTGTCATGCATTTCCATAAAAGTCCATCAAAAACACTCAATGATCTTTCTGTACAGGCATCTGAAGGTCTGCGCAGTTCTACAATGTTAAGGAGAAATTTGTTTCCTAATGCTCAATGCTACATTCCTGTTGCCTCCTCTGAAGTAATCTGGGGTTCTCTAAGTACCTTGATTTTCAGTCAACGAACCTTCATTGAGTAGCTACTCTGTTACAGACCTTGTGCCAGAGTTAGGACACAGAGATGAACAGGGCCAGTTTTCCCCTCACCCTTGGTCACTTACAGCCAAAAGAGATTGTCCAACAAATAGGTAACTGCTATGTAGCGTGAAGGACGAAGTACATGGGGGTGATGCGGGGGTGATGAAGGGAGGGTAGCAGGCACCAACACACCACACAAAGGGGTGAGAGAAGCCCTTCTTGAGATAAACCTAGATTTCAGCCAGATCAGGAACAAGGGTACTTTTAGGGGAAGAATTTACAACTGGGTAAAAATAGTCCTTCTAATAAAAACTATACTATGACTTTAGTGGAGCCTTACATTTATTGCTGGATGAGTGTGCTCAAAAGACTTAGCCTCTCTAAAGTTCAATTTCTTCGTCTGTAATAAGAATAACCCTTACCTCAGAGATTTGTTTTAACTGTCAATATAGGATAACACACACAAAGCATTTACCTAGAGCCTGGCCCTTGATGTGCGCTCATTAAACAGCTGGGGGTTTTAATTACAAACGCCACTGAGGACCTCCCTTCTTGTCTCCATGCCTGGCACAGGGCGGCTGACTGTTCAGATGTGTATCCAGCCCACTGAGCCATCTTGGTCTCAGAGTAGTCCCATGTTCCTCAGGCTTTCGTAAGAAGAATCAGCTAACATCTGAAATCAAACTTCCATTTTACTCAGTGAAGGAAAAAAGCACTCAGCGATCTTTGGAGATGTGACTTTGGTTTACATCTTTCTGTAAGCGTCATGGGGGGATTTCTCTTTCCTGATACTGTGGCTCTATTACTGCTGGCTCTCAGAAAGCAGGTGTGACTCTGAGATGCCCAAACGAAACACTGATACAGAAATCCAGTGACCTATGTAAACTGCCATTAGCCATCAGGGTGAGGGAACAGACACTTCCCCTTTTCCCCTGCTGAGGGCAAACCGATGAATTAGGCCCTGAAGCAGACCAAATATGATCTGATATGTTAGGTCTGTGCGATCAGCTACAATAAAGCCAAATGTTTGGGGAGCACAATGAAGCAGTAAGCATTCCTAAAAGTAACCACAACAGTAACAAAGCAAGTGTCTCCTAAAATCGAGTGTGTGCTTTTTCACAAAGCCAGAGTCTTGGCTAGGTGGCGATGTATATAAAGTTCCCTTAAGTGGATATCCAAGGTCAGCCTGGAAAATAACCAGAAAGACCTGTAATCAATATTTCTAATTTGGGGAGATACACAAAGGTATTGTGCATAAGATGGGCTTCATGTGGCACTTTATTAAGTATGGAACTAAATTTCAGCTTTTCCATGTTAGGCTATGGCTGTGCCACAGAAAGAAGGGAACAGTTAATTCTCAATTGTGCCCACATGTGCAGCGGCAGCAGAAACAGGCAGAAGGAACCAACCCTGCACTAGCCTTGAGTACTATTCTTGGCTCCACACGCTCCAACTATGGGCTCCCTGCCAATAATCGCTTCTGTAAGCCACTGTGAGCTGCTGACTGGCTGCATTTCCTTATTCATTTGAAAACTATATTTAGAGTGACAACCCCTGGAGATTTGGGTGACCTGGGGACAGGTCAAGGATATAGCCCTGCTATGATCAATAGTCACCTTAAAGGAAGCCTCTGTTGACCAAGGCCAAAAGAATAAACTCCATTTTGGGGATAAGAGGTGGGAAGACAGGAGGAAATAAGAGAAAAAGGAAACTCAAGGTGTCCCAATACTACAGTACTAGAGATACAAGCCCTGGTACAGGATGTAATTTAATATGTTCACAGGTGAGCTATAATTCACGTCTTCACTGCTGGGCAGCTTGAGCTACTGGTGTACACGCATGATTGTCTCATGCGTGACTGTACCTCTTCTCATGCATGTACCACAGGTGGTTCAAGCCCTCGGGAACATATTAATTTTAACAACTACGCAAAGTAAGTCTTATCCTGTTTTTACATTATAAAATAAGTAGTTTTGGGCCCCATAAAAGCATAACAACCCTAACTGCTCTGAGACCAAGATGGCTCAGTGGGCTCTAGTCTACTCCTCGTCTTTCTGTTACTACAGTTCACTGCTGCAGCATAAAGCACCCTGTGGTAGGCAGGGAGGCAAGTGAATTGAATGAAGACCTTTTCTAGACCCTACCGAGGAGAAGATCTGTCAGACTTTCCAGGCTAAAGGAGCCAGGAACCTGACTGAGAAAGGGGCACTAAGGCAGTTGGGGATTTCTGGACCTTCTTCAGTGGTTTTAAGAAGGTCAGCATGTTGATAAAAGTTTCAGGGAAAATGGACTTTTTCTCTGAAGTCTGAATCTTTTCAGACGAGATGAGGCATGTTAAGGGTGGTACGGCCTTAAACCAAAACAGAAGATATCTATTCAGATAGAGGTAAATCTCAATTCTTCTTTTCCTCATAGTCCTCTCTAAGATGGAATTAGTGAATAACATCCATCTTACAGCATGTTGGAGAGTGTTCTCAAAGACAGGAACTAGTAACTCTACAAGGAAAAAAGAGAGGAAAAGAAGTCATAGAGCCTTGCAATTTGAAGAGTTCTTCCACAGATATGAACTCACATATCCTCAGACAACTGACATACAAATACCATCATCCCATTACACAGAAGGTCAAAAGGTTCGGTAACTTGGTTGAGATTATGAATAGAAATCTTGCTTGACTAGAATTCTGCCATCAAAAGGAATGTGTCTTAGTAAAGTATCCTTTCTATCATCATGTTCAATAGCAAAATCCTAACAGCAACCAAAAAGGACAGAAAAATAAAATTAAACTACTGTTTTATCCTTGGGATTGTTTGATTATTGGTGACCCCTCCAAAATTCATGATGCAACTTGACTCGCAGGCCCAGGATATAGTTCAGTGGCACAGCGCCTGTCTGGCAAGCGCGAGGCCCTGAGTTTGGTTCCCAGTACCAACCCCCTCCCCTTAACTCCCAGTGCAAGAGTATAAAGAGGAAATTAGGTCATGAAGCCTCTCCTTCTAAAGTGAGTTGAGGAGTCAAGATTTCCCTGTCCATTATTTTGCGATGTCAGGACACAGCATTCATTGCTTCTAAAGAAAGCAGTATCAAGGTTCCATCTTAGAAGCAAGAGCAGCCCTTACCCGACACTAAACCTTCTAGCACCTTCACCTTGGACTTTCCAGCATTGAGAACTGTGAGCAACAGTTTCTATTGTTTATAAATTACACAACCTGTGCTATTTTGTTATAACAGCGTAAGTAGAGTAAGATACCCCAGAATAGTACTTTAGTGGTAGAAGGCAAAAGGTTCAATTAATACAAAAATTATTCTACCCCAGGAGAGAAAAGTGAGGTGATAGGGAAGCATTGCTTTGGTTCTGAGTCGTTTTTTTTTTTGGTACCAGGAATCACACTGAGGACCTTGTGCTTGCCAGGCAGGTGCTCTTCCGCTGAGCTATATCTGTGGCCCAGGAAGCACTGTTTCATAGGAAAGGCTTTGTGGCATAGACAGCAATTCAGTGGAGTCTTGTATGAAAGATAAGAAGTCAAGAGCTTCTTATAACAATCAAGCAAAAAAGTATAGAAAGTCAACTTAGGGAAAATGGAGAAATCTACTGTTGTCTACATATAGACTATGAAAGGAAAGAGCGGAAAGCAGTTTCGGGAAGGTCAGTGTGGATGACCTTGAATGGCCAAAAGCATTAGGCCTTTACGCCATAATAAGTGGAATAATGCAAGGGATAGTACGACCCCACGCACTGCACTCTGACACTGTCATGAAGACTGGCTGATACGAGGGGACATCAGAAGATAGTAGAGATTTGACTCAATACAGACAGACACAAGGGCCCTATCCTGGTTGGGATACTAGGAACATAAACACGGAGCGAGCACCAGGACAGGACATTGGCAGGAAGTTGATAGAACACACTGAGTCACTGGATATGAAGCACAATCAGGGGTTGAAGCCCAGAGCCATAATAAGGATCTGAATACGGCCAATGTAAAGAATAAGGACAGAGCCAAGGAAAACAAAGAGAGAAAGGAGCTGAAATGGAAGGGCATGAAAGTGTCAGACACGCTGAGTGTAAAGTTTAATTATTCAGAGTGAGACGATCAGCAAACACTTGATGATGGGACACAAGAAAGAGCTGGAAGCTGGAGACTGAGCGGTGAGTGTGGGAGTCGCTTAACAGGCCGAGCCTGCACAGTGAGATGGGGGCAGAATGGCAAGTCAGGGAACTGCTTTTAAAGTTATGGGCGGCTCTGTTATTTCAATGTTGGTCTTGTTTTTATCATGTACCTGCACTACCTTGCCAATAAAATATAAATAAAATAATTTCGTATATTACATTCATGAAACCTGACTTCTCCTGCATACATTCACTGGCAGAGGAAGAGGTTTGCCTTTCACATTTTTCACAATGCTGTCCTAACAGAGAGCGCAGAGACAGAAGTCCTTCGTAAGTCATGTGTATCAGCGCTGCCACTCTCTAGCACTGCCCTCTGTGCTCCTTTGTCATGGGCAGGCTGAACTACCCATTCCAAACAGCTACCTTCACGCAACCCAAAAGAGTGCATCCAGGGGGAAGTTTTATTTGCAGTTCATTATAGTTAGCTTAAGTATGAATGACATATAAAATACTTCAATTTTTGTACAGCACCGTCTGGTATTATCTTTTAACTCCTCAGTAAGAAGGTGTTGAATCCTTAGCACAACAAACCTAAAAATGATTTCCTGCCTGGTGTGGTTTGCGTTTCTGATGGTCTTTTCCACTTCTACTCTGTCTCTTCCTATCAGAGAGTGCACCAGGATTTAGGGCGGATGAATTGCAACACTGCTTTTCTGCCTGTGATCAAAGTTCAGGTTTTAAATCAACAGCACAAATTATTTCACTAAGGAGCCTTTGCTTTCCATCAATATCATCTGCAAAATGCCTTACTATCTCCTGCTCATGTAGGCATGCTCTGCCTGACTATCCAGGGTCCTTTGGGCCATGGAGGTTGCTGGGAGGGAGGTTTTCGCTTGGGAGCTCTTGTGTGGGAAATAGAACTTCATGGCTGAATTAGATCCAAAAATTCGTCTCCCATTGTGCTGTATAGCATCACTGTACTTGTTTTTAATTCTCTAAATGATCCTCCCACCTGCAGCTTCCTGGAAAATTTTGGTTTTTTTAATTGATGCCCAGTACAACACAAGTTTTATGTAGTACATTTCAGCCATTTGAATATTCCTTACATCTACACTGACCTGAAAAATATCAAGTACCAAGATTTAGGAAACTACTAGCATTCTCTCCTCCTGCCTCCACCAGCACCATTAAGTCATTACAGACTGAGCTGGAGTTTGGATTCTGTTTCCTGGAAACAAGACAGACTTCCCAAGGTTGAGAAAGCAAAGAAAACAAAAGAAAATTGCATTACAGCAGGAAAGGAGAATTTCTAGATGTGTTTAATTTAAAACATCATATATGCCTGGGGCAATAGAGAGAAAGGTCACTGCCTGCTTGTTTGTGTTGTCCATTATCATTTTTCTTTGTTTCATTGAGGTAATTTTGTGTCTGGAAATCCTGCATTTCAAATCCTAAAAGCAGGAACAAAAGCAAGTAAGCACCAGCCAATAAAAGACGTCAGTATCTGACTGGAAGGAAGAGAAGCTGGAGGGAGACGGCAAAACAAGTCAATGTAGCACTGCTATTTGCACAGGCAGCTGCGGAGAGAAGGCAAGGACTGCAGATGTGGACGTCTGACCTTTACTCCAAAGAGAATCTCACTAAGGATTGAAAATAGATCACTTCAGTCTAGTAGAAAGCTTTCAGACAGGTATGCTGACAGAAGAAGAAAGTCTGGCATCAAATTGTATAGGAAGCAACTGACCAGAAAAACATAGCTTCCAAGAAAAGAGAGCAAAACAATAAGGTCTCTAAATAACTTTTTGGCCACAGGGTTAGAAAGTGCGATTTCAGATATCAGTAGAGGACTACTTTCTCAACAATTCAAGACCTGGCTTCAGTCACAAAGTTCATTCATGTAGCTTGGTAAATTCTACGGTCTAAACATGTCTCCTCTAAAATTCTGGTACTGCCAGTGTAATCAAAGTAAAAAGTGGTATCTTCCATTAGGCGGTGGTAAGCCAGGAAGGTTCCTCCTTCCTTACAACAGGGTTTGGCGGAAGAAGTTTGTCCGTTTTGCTCTTCTGTCTTTTCCACGTGAGGACACGGTGTTTTTCCTCTCTGGAGGATGCAGCATCAAGGTATCATCTTGGAAGCAAAGAGCGGCCTTCACCAAAAAACCTGCTAGGTCTTTCACTTTGGACTCCAAGCCTTCACATCTATGAGAAAATAAATTTTGGTTCTTTATAGATTTCCCAGTCTCCGGGGCTGGGGATTTAGCTCAGGGGCAAAGCCCCTACCTGGCAAGCGCAAGGTCGTGAGTTCGGTTCCCGGTACCGGAAAAAAACAAAAAAAAAAAAAAAAAAAAAAGATTTCCCAGTCTCAGGTATTATGTTACAGAAGCACAAAATGGACTAACAGTAAAAGACAGAGATCAAATAACAGACGGTAATTTCTGTGTCGAATTTAATATTTTTCTGTCCCAAGATGAGTTATATCATCAATTAAAATAATAGCTTTCATATAAAAAATAATTGACACTCCTCAAATGCACACCCTATGCAAGAAACTTCTCTTTAGTTCTTTTAATTCTGAGATCAATACTGAAATTACATTAAAATCAACCTTGCTTTACAGACAGACTAAGGTTTAAAGAATAATCTGCAATGTCCCTCTTCCCATCTGAACCTAAGCCTTTCATATTACAAAGCCAATGCTCTTTCAATTAAAAGCAAAGGAGATTATAGAGTAAGGTAAATGTGAATTGGCCTCCTACCTCTATCACTTACTTGTTATCCGACCTTGGGCAAGTCAGTTTTGGTAGTCTCCCTACCCTATTACGTAAAATGAGACTATTAGCCTACTCTATAGGGGTCATGCAATAAAATTAAGTTTAAAAAGATAATTTATCTTAACATTTTACGGAGTATCTGGTTCACAGTTGGTACTCAACAGAACACTGGGCAAACATGCCTTCCCAGTCCCTTTTCTTAACCAATCGCAGACATGATTGTGTTCTAGCTTTAACATGATTTTCAATTATGTGAGTGATGCACATACCACGGTATGAAGCTAGACTAATGTATCTAACAAAAAGGGAGTTAATCCTACAGAACTTATGATATGCCTAGAACACAGAAAGATAAGACGAATCAGTGAAATACCTTTAAAGAGGAAAAATGAAAATCCACATGGAATTGGTCAAGAGGAAAGCAGGGAACAAAGGAACAAGTACTTGGCACATTTTTAAAGAAAATTAGGAATTCAAACCCATCTGCTCAATTCCCAACAAAGTTTTAAAAAATCAACAGAAGGCTAGGTCTGTTCTAATAGCCGGGTAACAACAAAATACAAACTAGAAATACCACTTGGCGCCACAAGTAGCCTGGGGCGGCATCAGGGGAGCCACAGTGTGCCGAGAGAAAGAGGCTGGTCTGGATAAACCCAGGGAAATGCGGGGGCAGTAGGTACAATTTAAGGTATGCGATGGGGACCTGCCACTTCATTCGGAACACTGGGCCTTGCTTTTGTAAAATATTGAATGAGCACTCGATTCAAATGCATTCTGCCCTTTGATTTCCATATGCCTACTCACACGTCTGTTGCTTTAACTGCCAAGAACACAAGCCATCAATTGCCAGGGAGAAAAGTCAGAGAAGGGTCTTTTTTCTCCTGTATCCTCCAGTCTGCAGCGCACAGAAGGAAACTGCCTACTCTAATTCACTTTGACTTTTGTGTGACAGAGAAGAGTAATGGCTCCTTTCCTGATTCCTCTTAATAATTCCTAACTAGTAAAGAAAGGTAAGTGCACCTGTTCTCACGAGCATGGTAGTAAAGAAAAGACCATCACCAAATTAAGAGAATCCTCAGTCCTCTATGTCTGGATGATTTATGGAGTTTTAATTAATAGACTTTTTAGAGCAGTTGTAGGTTTATGGAAAAACTGAACAGAACTATAGTTTCCATATACTCCCTCCCTTCCTTGATACAGTTTCCCTATTAACATCTTACAGCACTAACATTTATTGAAATGGATGAACTGCTCTGGTTCGAGAAAGTGTCCCTTGAAGGCCCATGTGTTAAGCCATAGCCCATGGTGCTACAGAAAAGGGATAGAATGGTTAGAAACAGGGGTCCAGGGCAAGGTCTTCTGCTCATGGAGTCACTTAAGTAAGATGTCGGGCCCCCAGTTCCTTCATCGTCGTCTTTCAGTCCCTGGCCCTGAGTCAGGTGGGTCTGCTCCACCACTTTCTTCCCACCACAAGGCACCACTTTGGCTCAGGGCCAGTCGATCGCATCAGAGTTAAATCTTTGACACTGGGAGCCAAAATAAATCTTACCTTTCTGTAATTTGTTTTACCTCAGATATCTGCTATAGGGATGGAAGGTGACCAACACATGAACCAAAGGACATAACATTATTTCCTGAAGTCCATAGCTAAAACCAGTTCATTTTCTGTGCTCTATAGTTCTGGGGATGTTGATAAATGTATACGGACATGTATCCACCTTTAGGGTATCATACAGGATCATTTTACTGTCCTAAAACTCCTTGTGTTCCCATAACTTATCCTTCCCTTCTCCCACTCCCTCACAACTCCTGGTGTGTATTTTACTGTCTCTATAGTTTATCTTTCTCCAGGGTGTCATAAAGTTGGAATAATACAGTTTCTATCTTTTTAAACTGGCTTTTTTGCCTACCAATATGCATTTAAGTTTTCTTTGTTATCTTCCTACAGGTTGTTTTCTAACAACTCTGCATAAAAACTTGAGCAAGCCATTGTATTGAAGCATTTTCTGTTGCTATAAAAAAAAATCTGAGACTGAGTGAGTTTTAATGAATAGAGATTTCTTTAGCTCACAGTTTTGGAGAGCCAGGGAATGATGCTGCTATTTGCTGGGCTTTTTTGAAGACCTCACTGTGGAAGACATCACAGTAGCAGGAGTGCATATGAGAGTGACTGTGTGGCAAAGAAAACGGTATCCATGAAATGTCTTTTTAGCAATATGATCTTTAAATATCCTTAAAGACTTATGTCTTGTCTTCACAAACAGCTCCTTGGACTGTTGCCCAAGGTCTCCTCATCTTATTGACTTCCCCTTTCCAAGGAGACTGAGATCATTTCTCTTCACTTTTTCTTGACATAAGCAGAGAACAGGGCAAGGACAGTCTTTTTCTTTTACAACAACTCACTCTGTGGGAACTAAGTCACTGTGAGATCAGCAATAATCCCTTTTGAAGGTAGGATCCCCACAACCACTAAGTCTCCTCTTTTTTTTTTTAAACAGGGTCCCACTGTGTAATTCGGCTGGCTTTGGACTCACTATGTACCCTAAGCTGGCCTCAGATTTACAGCAATCCTCTTGCTTCAGCCTCCCTGAGTACTGGGATTACAGGTATGCACTATCATGCCTGGGTAGGTCTGTTCTCAAAGGCTCTACACCACAACCACATGAGCCTTTGAGTGTCACAATCAAGTCATATACAAACTACAGCAGTCACACACACAGACACACACAGGCACATATACACTTATATATCTTAGTGTTGAAAAATCAGCAAAACTACTTTGATTAGAACAAATTAAATCATAGTCTCCCCGAAACATTATACATTTTGCCTCAATTTGTTTCATAAATAAATTATTTCCCATTCACAAAAACCTTCCTCATATCTGCCCTAAATTCCTGGAGTTCATTTCGATTTCAGTGAGGATACAACAGAGACAGAAGTATTTTTTTCTCTCATGCAGTGTGTTAACTGAATACCTGCACGCTTCATTAACTGTGTGCCAGACTTTGTGCTACTCAGGGCTGGGGTTAAAGGAGACCCAGTCCTACCCTCAAAAGCTAAATGTCCTTGTTCTTCCTCACATCTCCTGCATTCTTTCCATTGAAGCTTTTTTTTTTTCCCCTGCCTTGTCGCTTTCCTTCCAGAAAAGCTGCAATTATTCTCAGCTGGCAAATGGAGCAAGTCAAAATCTCCTGCAAGGCATTCAAGGTTCCTCAGTATTAACTTACCTAATCATCTTCCACCAGTTCCCCAATATATTAATTATCACAAATCCATGTGACAAGGACTTTCTTTGTGAGGGGAGGCTTAATAAACCAAGGTCAAGCTATGGCAATCCATCTGCTAAGACATGCCCATTCCCATCTGGTGCCTAGCATCGCTGTTCCCACTCCAAATGTGAAGCGTCTCCAGCTCCAAGCAGCAATATTCTGCTACTTTGCACTCCATACCGTGGAATGGGGACACGCGGATGTTCCGACATTTGTCTGGGCATCTCCTGTAGCCATTCTAACCTCCTAGTATAAGCCATGCTGGCCACAGTAGCTTTTCCATAAGAATTCCTACCTCCTCGGTCTGACTTTCTGGAAACTGGGATAACTGGGAAGCAGAATCGTTTAAGTTTTTGGAGGTTTCTCTGTATCTCAAGTTTGAAGAAGTGAATTGTCAATCTTCAAATATGAACACTGCCTATTTTGTCTTTCAGTGTATAAAAGACTATAGCACAGGTGAGGAAAAAAAATTCACTGCTCATTTCCCAAAAGGGGATTGTTGTAAACTTACCAGATAATATGGGGGGAAGAAGCACATTTGTCGTATTTTTAAAATAGCATTTCACTACACAAGTAGAAAGTTGTTGGTTTGTCTCAGCCTTAGTTGAAGAGTGCTTTACCGAGTCCTGGTCAGTTTGGGTGTCTCTCATCTCCTTTCTATATTACTGGGGAGGAGTGCGTGGTTATATTTAGAAACATCCAATAATTAAAATCACTTTCTCCTTACCTGCTGCAAACATATTTTAATGACAGAGTTCCCTTCAATTCCACTAAAGCACAGTTTTAATGAAATCCGTTATCTCAGCTTCTTTTAAGGAGACATGTTCTTTTCTATCTTAAAAGGGCTTTCTTCTTTCCAGTGAGCTCTCTCTCTCTCTCTCTCTCTCTCTCTCTCTCTCTCTCTCTCTCTCTCTCACACACACACACACACACACACACACACACACACACACACTTTGCTGTGATCTCTCAAGAAAGAAATGGAGAAGTACTAAAAGAAAGGGACTGGAGGGGGGCAAGAAAGCCTACCCTAGGGAGGCTGCTGGCTCTTTTTAAGTCCTCAGAAAAACAGCATAAACAAATACCTTTTTAGCAGTGCAATCTTTAAGGAACCTTAAAGATTCATGACTCACTTTCAACAGCTCCCAGGCCTGTTGTCAAAGATCCCGTAGTCTTACTGACTTCCCACTTTGAAGGAGACTGAGGTCGCATCTCCAGACCCTTCTTTGACAGGCTCTCAGCCTCATAGGAAAGATGTATGTGCAGCTGCTGGCTTAGCTTCTGAAAGACACACTGACAGGAAGCAGAAACAGGGAGCGTCAGCAGATCAGACGTGTGGGTCATCTACAGCTAGCTAGGGGTGCCATCAGAGAGACTTGTCAGGCTGTGTTGGAGCCTCCCTAAGACAGCAAGTAAATCCTAAGGGGACACAGAGATCAGTGGTACACAACCCAAAAGACAGTTTACTGGTGGCAGTAGCAGCATTTGGATTCTGTTAGTGAATATGATCAGTTAATTCAATTTGTCCTGGT
The DNA here is from genome assembly GCF_000276665.1 of Chinchilla lanigera. Classification (NCBI taxonomy): domain Eukaryota; kingdom Metazoa; phylum Chordata; class Mammalia; order Rodentia; family Chinchillidae; genus Chinchilla; species Chinchilla lanigera. The sequence continues at coordinate 10,813,830 of NW_004955472.1, read as the reverse complement.
TCTAGTTTCCCTTTGGATTTGAAGATCTGCTAAAAGTGTGAGAGAAAGAAATACTAGGTAGTGTTTTTTCCTTAGAGGTTGGCTTACAAACTCCCAGGACATGTCCTTAGTGGTGGTGGTGGCAGGAGAAATAGTAATACAAAAAAAGAGCAGAATCAATTAGAATCTTTACATTTTATAAAATGATCACACGACATTACTATATTACATCAGATATAGATAGCTATTTACAATGTTCTTCAGGAGCTAGGCCTCCAAAAAAGTCATAGCCAAAATTTACAATTAATATGGGAAGAGGCAGAATTCAAGCCTGGACACTAAGACTGCAATACTCATAATCTTCCCTTGATACTGTGCTATTACACTTAAGATTAAAAAATATTAACTTTGTTTTGATTAAATATGTACTCTGCAGAAAAGGGGTGTGACTGTTACTTCATTGCTATAAAAATACCCCTCAATATATGAAACCATGATATCTAACATTCTCTTTAGTGTTAGGAATCGCTGACACAGAAGTTATCATTATTCCCCCCCCAAACTCATAAAATTATCATCTTTAACTCATATTCAGCTAGCATCAGATTTATTTGACATACATTTATTGAATACTGTTTATAGGCAAAGCATTATTCTAAGTGCCTTCACATAAACATTCTTAAGTCCAACAGCAAAAAAGTGGCATTATTCCCATTTGTCAGATGAAATCACGAATGTAAAAGAAGATATCCGTACATCCATTTTTCCTGCATCCCATAATTTATTTACTCAATATTTATCGAGTATCTAGGCACTGTACTAGATTCTGGGAATGCAGAAATGAAAAAACAATCAAGTTAAAAGCACCCTCAACCAAGGTTTAAGTCAAGGGAAACACACAGAACGAAAAACATCAATTATATCAGATTGTGGTAAACACAGGAAGAAAAATTAAGCATAAGGGATAAACGTGAGATGGTGCTAGAAAGGGGAAGCCTAGAAAAATGAAACTCAAACACAATAAGCTCAAACACAATAGCAAGGTCTTCCGGGGATAAACTAAGACATACAGACTGACATCCAGCTTACAAGCATCTACTGCCCCTCACACCGTCTCCAGACAGAAGTCAAAGTCCTTCCAGTGACTAGTATCTCATTCTCTCTCATTCTCTTTCCTCTCTCTCTTTCTCTCTCTTTCTCAAAAAGGTTATGGTTGGTGCCTTCCTTTTTCCCTTCAGTCCTCATTCAGAGGTTCTAGAAAGGGGAAGCCTCTTTCTAGAACAAGCTTCTGCGATGATGATAAGCACAAACGTGACATGGAAGAGTGGCTATGTGGGAAAAGAGCACTCCCATTGGACATACACTTGCTAAAATCAACCTTGTACCCATATTGAGCTCGGCATCACATATCGAAAGATTAATAAGGCTTGGTGTTGACCTACCAGAAGGTCCTGGTTTATCTGTGGAGACATAAGTATATTATTATCCTATCAGAGTTACACGCTCAGAATCATGAGCAGAGTCAGGATTAGGATGAAGCAAGTGAAAACTTCATTTTAGGGGAAGACAATACCAGGACAATGCCTTTTACCAAGACCAGAATAACAGACTTATTGTTCTGCCTCAGGCTCCAGTATGGCTCTGTGTGGCATTGATCATTAGCACACAGATGAAATGCTTCTTACTCTGTTTGTGTAGACTGGTGGTCTTGGAAATGATTATATCTGACCTGTGTTTTAGCTGACAGCAGATAAGAAAATTTAGCACTAGACTAGGATCATGGAACCAACCAGTGTACAATAAGGATTAAAACACCTTCCCCTGTTAAAGATCATGACTATATCTACCTGATTAGCATTTCTGAGAGCAGGGGATCCAAAATACGCTATCAGGTCTGAAAAAAATAGTTTTGGTAGTCAAGTAAGTTGAGGAAACTGAAGGTCTTAAAGAAACCAACCCCCCAATGTCATGCAATTTGTAAGGGACGGACTTAACAGACACTAACTCATGTATTTTTTAGCCACTAAACTACAGCTGCCATTCTGAAGTCTAGACAAAGACAAGAGCTAGCTAAGAGTACCTCTAGTAGACTCAGAAATGTGAATAATTAATGAGAAGAGCATTGATACGAAATGGCTTAGAGAAACAAGCACATAGAGCTAAATGAGCTATGAATATGCTTAAGTATGCAAAGTCAATTTGGATTTGGTTTGGACTTTTTAAAATTCTAGTACACATTCAACCGCGTTGTAGGGTTTTGGTCATTATGAAAAACCCACCATTTCCTAGAGTTTTCTCACAGGCAGTACTGTTTTATTCAAATGGCAGCCTCCTTTTCCACAGGAGATAGAACCCAAGATCCCTGAGGGAGGCCTGAACCCACAGACAGCACCAGGCTCTGTATATCCTGTTTTTTCCCTATACGCTCACACCTGTGATGTGATAAAGCTCAGTTTACAAATTAGGCACAGTAAGAAATAACAGCAATGACTAAGAATGAAATAGAGCAATTACAATAAGAAAATTATAATAAAAGTTTGCAAATGTGGTGTCTTTGTATGTCTTTCCATCTCTCCTGTTCTCTCCCTCCCTTCCTCTCATTCTCAAAATATCTGACGGTACCTTCCTTCCTCTGGTGACGTGAGGTGATACCATCCCCGCACGTGCGATGTGCTGACGGGAACAATACGGGCACTGCGGTGAAGTCAGGCTTCTGTATAAGGGTTAGCTGAACATAAGCACCGTGACACTGAGACAGCCTGAGGAGACAGGTACCGAGTGACTAACAGGCAGGCAGCAGACACGAAATCGAGAAGTTGGGCAAAGAGATGATTCAGAGCCCAGCGAGGATGGCACAGGACAGTGTGAGAGTTCATCACGAAACACAGATGCTATGAAATTTAAAACTTACACATTGCTCTTTCTCAAGTTTTCCACTTATATTCTGGACTTACGATTTTTGTTGTTGTTCAACATTGGGGACAGAACCTAGGACCAAGCACACCCTAAAAAGCACTTCACCACTGAGCTACATGCTCAGTTACCACTGAGTACTTCTGGATCTCAGCTGACCACAGATGACTAAGGCCAGAAAAAGCAGAACTACAGATAAGGGGGACCATTATAGGGCTTTTTGTTTCTCCACTCAGCAGCATGTGTGCAGCAGTCCATACGCATTCTGACCTCAGCAAGGGCAGGAAGAGGGGTTTCACCAGCCTTCCCCAGCCCGTACGGCCAGGGCCGCATCAGCCTCCCCAGCGCTTTGGAGCAGTCTTGGCACCAGCGTCACAAACACTTGGTCCAGGCAAATGTCTTCCATATCACAGCAACGGACCCATTATCGTGAACTCCATGAGCAAAATGCATAAAAATACAAGATGAACACAAAAGGGAGACCAAGTGACAGACTGGCAGATTCCACAAGTTACTTTTAGTCAGACTACCGAAACCTTTTCCCCTCATGTACAGGACCTACCTGGACTCAGCCTTACTCCTCTGGGGAAGCTGATTAAATAAGGAAGGAGTTTTGCCACGAGTAGGCAATGCCCAACTAAAACGAGGCTCTTGTGGCTCATCTCAAAAAGAAAAGCTACAAGAAAGCACCGAATTCGTACAGGAGTGAACCTCAGAAAGTGTACACAAAAAGGTTCTGAAGATTCAGATAAAAAGCTCAGTTCCAGCATGACCATCTGCTATTTCTCTCTTAAAGAAGATAGCTAATAGTTTTTAAAAGCGATAAAACCGTTCCAGAGCTCAAACACAATAGCAAGGACTTCTGGGAACAAACCGAGACATACAGACTGACATCCAGCTTACAAGCATCTACTGCCCCTCACACCGTCTCCAGACAGAAGTCAAAGTCCTTCCAGTGACTAGTATCTCATTCTCTCTCATTCTCTTCTCTCTCTCTCTCTCTCTCTCTCTTTCTCTCTCTCTCTCTCTCTCTCTCTTTCTCAGAAAGGTTATGGTTGGTGCCTTCCTTTTTCCCTTCAGTCCTCATTCAGAGCTTATTTCATTTTTTAAATCTGGCCAGCTTTTCCAGACAAATTATCTTTAACCTCTTTCTCATCATTGTGCCTAAATCCCTTCCCCGCATGTGTTTCTGAACAAGATTCTGCCCTCCCTTGTCTGAGCAGTAAGACTGGAATGTAATCCTGACTGGTCAGTAGGAGGAGTTAATGACACACCTCTATCAAAAAGAAGCCAATCATGAACTAGAGAAACCAGCTCCTGAAACTGAAGAGCACATCTCCCACAGCGTGTCCCCCAGGGTCCTCTGGCCTTCAGTGGAGTGCTGTCATCAACGGGGTGACGGCTTCTGCCATCTCTACTGTAATCTTAGCTCTGTGCTTGGCCATGTCTGACCGCGTGCAAGTTATGTGACCTTCAGATCCCTCAATTTCCTAACTGGTAAGTTGTACAGAATGATGTGTCTTCCTCTTGAGGTTGTTAGGGTTCAATGAAATAATTTATTTAAAGTATTTAACACAATGCTTGATACTTTTTAAGTCCCCCATTAGAATTATTCATTATTATGAGCAGCATTTATATCTTTCTCTAATTAAACTGTTCTTTTCTGACCTTACCATCCTTTTTTTAGTAATTACCAAGGTTGCTACTATATTGTTCTCTATTCCTCTATTACAAATATCTACTGACACTGCCTAAACACTGATAACAGGCTAAGGTGGCAGGTGGTAGGCTGGAGCACACAGAGCAAAGAGAAGGCCCAGGCCACCTGGTGAGCTCCTGGTGCGGGGCTGACCACCACCCTCACAGGGGTCTTCCTGAGATCTGACACTGTCATGCCAGGAATGGGCTCCCCTCTCAGGGCCAACTCTGAATTATCCATCTTTTTTTTGCATGTTTCTTCTCTGATAAAGATATGCTGACCCCCTTGCTGGGGTCCTTGCTCCTTGGCAAATGTTCTACCATGCTCTCTAAAGAAGAAATGGTGAGGCAGTTACACTGGTCGGCTATCCTATTTTGGGGACCAAATACATAACACCCACAACTTAAAGGAGCAAATAGCTTACTTGGCTCATGATTTCAGTCTAGGATGAGCTGCTCCAGGTTAGGAAGATCATGGTAGAGGGTATGGCAGAGTAAAGCTGCTCAGCTCTTGGTGGCCAGGAAGCAGGTAGGGAAACAGTGCAAAAGAAAGGGGAAGAGACCAGACGTAGATCCCAAGGGTCCGCTTCCCTGACCCACCTAGACAGTCAGAAGTGTATGCTAGTAATCCTCCAGGGAATTCTTAATTCTGTCAAGTTGCCATATCATGACTAACATTTATAGCAGTGTATTGTTGAACTAAGATTATAGTTGTACCACTATTAATCCAAGATCAGCATACTTTGTGTCTTGGTTAATTTTCTCTTGTTGCTGAGATAAAATACCTGATGTCCAAAATTAAGGAAAAAAAGAAATGTTTATTTTGCTCACTTTGTGGAGATTTTAGTCAATACTTGGCTGGCTCCAAGGCAGGGTGGCATGGCAGAGGGCAACAGTTCATGGCTGTGTAAAACAGCAACAAGAGCAAAAAGCAGACGAGGAGCAGAGAGCAAGCCTCCCTAGCTCCCTTACATTATGTGCAGGCTATCCACCCCATGGCAGGTGTAGCACTCATACCCATAATCCCAGCACTGGACCATGAATCAATCAAAAACTCTCAAATTCTGCCCCATGATTGCGTGAGGTTTTGGGGAGATATGTAGATACACAACATAACATTCCACCCCTGGCCCCCCAATGACTCATGTACATCACTTCATGGAAAGGGCACTATAGCCCATCTCTAAGAGTTGGCAGAGACCTAACAGTTTTAGCATTGCTGAGAAGTCCAAGTCTCAAGTCACCTCCAAGATATAAGGCAAACTCTTAGCTGTGAGCCCCTGTACAAACGAAAAGTTAAAATACTTCCAATATTCAACAGCACAAGATAAACATTACCATTCCAAAAGGTACAAACAGGGAGATACAAATCATCAGGACCAAAGCAAGTTCAAAATCCAGCAGGGCAAACATTAAGTCCTGTAGTTTTATGTGCAACATCTGAGGAAATCTGTGGCAAATTGTGAGCTCTATGTGGCCCTGCCTCTATGGCACTTCTGGTGGTTGTAGTTCCCCTGGCTTTTCTCTTAGGCCTGCTCTGCTCAATCCTTGCAGCTTTCCTCAAACAATCCACATTTCTGGCTTTTCTAAACAGTCTTCTGGGGTCTCCACTGCACCTTTTGCTTCACATTCACAGCTTCACGTACTGCCTCAGGGGCACACTGCCTAGCCTCTTGGGCCTTTTGAAATGCAGGGGTAAGCCTGGTTAACCTCATAACTCTTGCATTCTGCCTGCACCTAAAACCAGTGACATATGGATGATGACAAGGTCTACTGCCAGTTGGCGCAGTATCCAAGCTTTCTTCTCTCTTGGTTTTAGGGGTCAAGTGCCTGGATCACTAAGCACTCTGAACCTGATTCTGAGGAACAAATTCTCTACACAGTGGCCATTTTGGAGCCTGATGCAGTGGGCACCACCATTCTGGAACATAGTTTGGCTGCCACCATTTTGGAACATGTTGCTCTTCAGCTTTCTCCTCAAAGCAAAGTCTTTCTCACCTTTGCAGTTTTGAGGCTGCAAAGGGTGGGGACTTGCTGCTCTTTTGTGATGCCCTGAGGCCATCTCTTGGATTTTCCTATTTTTTTAAGCAATCAAGATCTCCTCAGCTCTATTTTTTCAATTCATAGCTTTACTAGAGCTTTCTTTCTAGATAAACTCACATTTTAAACCATCCTGCTAGGCTCCTTGCTCTTTATTCACAACATAAATCTGGCTAAAAGTTTCCAACAATAGCCATGCCACCACCTCAACATTAGACTGCCTTGAAATTTTTTCTGCCAATTTAAGTAGTCCACCACCCTTAATTTCAGTCTCAGGCAAAGTCTCTAGACAGGAGCAAAGTGTAAACAAACTGTAAACAAACTTTCTACTAAGCCATAACACACGCTGTCTGGAGTACAGCAACCAATGCAATCCTTCTTTGTAACAGAAATCTCCTGAGCCTGGTCTTCATCAGCAGGACTTCTATCAGTCTTCTGTTCTGGTCTTCTAAACTCTGACTAGAATCTCCCATACAGAGCAGCCTAAGGTGTTCCAGTGCTACTCTTTTAAATGACATTTCTGGCTCTTGAACCACATGGCTGGGTACAGTCATAGCAATGGCCCCACTCCTGGTACCAAGTTCTGTCTTGGTTACTTTTCTCTCATTGCTGAGACAAAATACCTGATGCCAAAAATTAAGGAAGGAAAGGTTTATTTGCTCATAGTTTGTGGAGGTTTTAGTCCATACTCGGCTGGCTCCAAGGCAGAGTGGCACACAGCAGAGGGCAATAGTTCATGGCAACGGAAAATAGCAACAAAAGCAAAAGATGGAGGAGGAACAGAGAGCAAGCTTCTTTCCCTCCCTTACATTGTATGCAGGCTGCCTGCCCCAGGGTGGGTCTAGCACTCACAGCCATAATCCCAACACTGGACCATGAATCAATGACAAACTCTAGAAGCCCGCCCCATGACTGCATGAGGCTTTGGGGAGACACGTGAATGCAAACTGTAACACTTTGGAAGAAATGACTAAGAGCATCTACAGAGCTCTTTTGTGTACCAGGCAGCAGTATTATGTTGCTTAAATGTACAGTGATCCCTCACCTATCACAGGAGCTACATTTCAGAGACCCCTGCAATAGGTAAAAGGCGATAAAGTAGTGGCTGTATAGTTATTTTATTGTTTATATATATATTAAGGCTTTACAAACCCGTCCCTCATGCCTATAAACCTTTCCCACTCTCTTATGAACCTTTCCCACACTCTTATAAACACTTTATATGCTCTTAAACAATGTCAACATTTTTTTTTTTTTGGCTTTTGTCCGTTACTGGGAGTCAAACTCATGACCTACCTTCTACACTCTTAAACCTACATAATTTTAATGTGTAAAATTTTATATGGGTACTCAATGTGCAGTGGACAAGGAGAGATGCTGAACGTATGGGCACAATGCGGGAGAGCAAACAGACCGATGTTTCAGTCACTGAGTCAATCAGCACCCAGGATACAGAACACAGTGCTGTGGTAGGTCACCTTCTGTTCCATCAGCCAATAGTGTGTGGTGTACAGTCTCATGTTGGCAAACTTCTGCAAGCAGTAGTGGCGCACTGCATTTCCATTGTGTACAGTACAGTATTCATCCACTGATGAAATACATACTGTATTTTATTTTCATTAATATTTTTAATATGTTTCAATTAACATTTTTATATTGTTTTAAATTTTTAGGCAAAAATAATTAAAATCATAAACGTTATACAACTACCTTTATACAGCAAGATCCCGCAATATAGTGAAAACGCCATGATACAGAATTAGATATATTTAAAAAAAACCCCGGGATACAATGAAGCTGCAGTACAGCAAGGGATGACTGTGGTATCTTAATCAAACCTCACACCCCTTGAGAAGTATTATCCCAACTTCTACAGATCAGAAAACAGACTTAACTCACATCACTAGTAAATAGCACACTGGGATTTGAGCTCAGGCCATGCAGGAATTTCTGAGATCACTGCATCCTCACCGTGCTACTAGTTCCACCTCATTCATCACTGCAGAAGATCACTCATTCAGGTACATTTGTGATTGTCAAAAGCTAGAGCTCCAGCAAGGAAATCTTAAGGTGTCAGCCTAAATATGCAGATCATTTCCTTCAAAAGTAAAGGCAAAGTACATCCAATTCCCTACACATGTCTCAAGATTATCATTCTTTTTGCCTGAGTAGTGTGCCATTGTATTAAAAAAAAAAAAAACACAAAAAACTGGAAACAAAGTTTTTGTAAATAAGGAGAGGAAGAGGGGTTTAAGGGGGGATAGAGGAATGGGGAGAAAAAAGAATCATGATATATCATGTAAAAGTACAAATTCCATATGATAAATGTGATCATTATGCATACCTAAAATGTATCAGTAAACATAAGTAATTTAAAAGGAAAAAAATAAAGGCAAAGGCTAACTGACTATACTGACTATATTTTGGACTAAAATATGTCATGAATTCTTGGATATCTGTCACCATATCCCATTGGAGAAGTAACTTAAATTATTATACTTAATTCTTAGAGAGTAAATTAGGTAATCGTGATGATTAATTTTTTTGTGTCAGCTTGACCAGGCAAGGGATGCCCAGAGAGCTGCAAAACATTTTTTCTGGATGTGTTTCTAAAAGAGTTTAGCATTTGCATGCATGGACCAAGTTGAAAATTTCACCATCTCCCCAGTATGGGTAACCATCATCTAATCCACCAAGGGCCCAAACAGAACAAAAATCTGGAGGAAAGGAGACACTGCCTTCTTTGAGCTGGGACCCGGGTCTTCTCCTGCCTGGACACCAGCACTCCGTGTTCTCAGATTAAGATGATATTCCACCACTGGCTTTCCTTGGCCTCTATCATCACTTGAGCTATATTAATACTCACTTCCACAACAAATTTTCTCATAGACAGACACAATAAACAGCCTGAAGATTCTGTTTCTCTGGAGAACTACTATATAATAGGTAAAGCAGTTAGTGTGACTCTGAGCACCTAGTGATGACTAACTACACATTAGTAATCATAGTTATTGCTGCTGAAAAATTCATCTGAGGCACAAGAATGTTCCAATTTATTTTGTCTCCCTAAGTCAGCCAAGATAATTGATATAAAGACAGTTGGCCCACCTACTCCTCTTGTTTTATATAAGGAGAAAATGGATGAGAGAGATAATATTCCCAATTGACATGTAAGTTTCACAGGAGAGTGACCAATCAGGAGCTTATTCCTTTTTAGCTACCAAGAATAATTGGGAGGAAGGCAGATTGGACCATACAAAGTCTGATCTGAGTCCCCAGACTGGGGCTTCTATAGCTGGCTTTACAGCTACCCTATCAGAATGATGTTCACCACAAAATGGTACACACAGGAGTCTAAGAAATGACCTCTGGTATGCAAGGAAACACTAGCACTGTGCCTGCCATAACCACATCCACCCAAGGAAGTATTTCTTGTTTTTTTGTTTGTTTTCCAGTACCGGGAATCAAACTCATGACCCCTCCCTTGCCAGGCAGGCGCTGTGCCACCAAGCTAAATCTCCAGCCCCCAAGGAAGTATTTCTTGACATGAATGTCTTCCATCTTGGGGCCAGAAGTAGGAAAGTACAATGGCTGAGTGACAAATGAACTTGTGCCTTTTGGTTTTAGCCAGTAATGAGTCAGTTTGGCTGCTATAACACAATACTATATATCAGGGGGGTTAAATAGTAAGTTTATTTCCCACAGCTTTCAAGAAGTCCAAGATCAGGGTCAAGATCTTTCTGGTTTACAGATGGCCTCTTTCTTTCTGCATTGTTACATGGTGGGTATGTGTGTGGGGGCAGAATATCCAAGTGTGTAACCATGCCCCCTGTTCTCCTAGTCTCCTTTATGGGCATTAATTCCATTTACAAAGCTTTTGCCTCCATGACCTAATTATCTCCCTTAGGTCCCACTTCTAAATACCTTCACATTGATAATTTAAGTTTGAACTATGAATTTTGAGGGTACACAGACATTCAAATAATAGCAGATCAAGAAAGCAACACAGGCTGTTATATACTTGTTTTACATATATAATCTTAAAGGGAGCTTGAAGCAGATGAGCCATACAGGACAATATGAACTGAAATACGTAGTTTTCACTTAAAAAGTTAGCCTATAAAAGATATTTCTCAACAACTTTTGAGCAACAAGCCAATCCTATAACTTTCAATGAAGCATTTCCCATAGTTCTATCCATGAAATGCAACTACCATACTTCTACATTGTTCCTTGACTACTTAATGTCTTCAAAAACACACTAAATTCACTCTTGATACCTCAGTTTAGTCCACGCTGTGTTCCATTCTCCACCTGGAAAATCTTTTCTTTTTTTGTGTGTGTGTGTTCAAACTTACCCAGCACTATTAGTCAGCTTTTCCAGTGTTGTGAGACAATACCTGCCAACCACAGCTTAAAGGAGGAGAGGTTTCATTTGACTCGTATTTTCAGAGGATTCATTCCATGGTATGCTGGCGCAAAGGCAAAAACATCACAGGAGAAGGGCATGGCAACAACAACAACAAAAAAGAACAAGCCAGACATGGTGGCACATGCCTGTAATCCCAGCAATCAGGAGGCTGAGGCAGGAGGATCCTTGCAAGTTTGAGACCAGCCTGGGCTACAAAGTGAGCACAAGGCTAGCCTGAACTGCACAGTGAGACCCTGTCTCAAAAGGACAAACAAAAAAAAAAAAAAAAAAGAAGGGGCATGGCAAAACAAAGCTGCCTGGCTCACAGAGGCTGGGAAGCAGGGGTTGGGGAACAGTGCTAGGGAGAAAAGGGCAAGAGATGCAGCACCCAAGTCACGCCACCATGATCCACCAGACACATCAAGAAGTGTGTTCCACTGATCCCCCTAGTCACTCCCAAGCCTCTCCAGGTGACACAACCAAGTCCAACTACCACACCAATCTTCACAATTTATACCAAGTCCCTTCTTAGGATTACTCCAGTCCTGCCACATCCAGTCACCTTGCTCACATTTAGGTACATTCTACGAATAATGTGTTCTACGTGCCAGACAGTGTGATAAATAAAAGAGACCAGAGACAAAGAATACAGAGCAAAAGGTAGGTAACAAATTAAAATATATTTATATAGCAGAGTTGTTGCCTAGGGTAGACTAACAGAATGAAGAGTGATCTCACGAGATGTCCTGGGATTTGGGATAACACACAAATGAGTCAAAACTCACTACCAGTTGTCCTTGAATCAAGGTTTGAGACTAAGAGCTCATTATCTTACCACTACCCAATCAAGTAAGATAGAAATAAGCTGCTTGCATGCATACACACATGCATACGCATACACACACACACACACAAACACACTGGAGCTCACAAAAAGCCTATCTTGACCTCTGAAGACTGAGACTGATGAAATGTTAACGATATGTATGATTTGCCTTCTTCATAAAATGAACAGGTCTTTTCAAGTTCTGGTAGCTATGGTTCTTTCAATATATCATATCAATACTCTTTCTTTAAGTAGCATAAAGTGATTTCTGAAGTGTTTTGTTCTGATGATGTTCCTTGAAAGATGTCTATTTGTTAAGTGTCTCTCATGTAATTTTCAGTCTAAAGTCCATCATTTGACGACAGGAGTGAGGACGGCACAGTTGGAAAGAGGTCTGAAGCTGCTATTTTAAACAAACAGCTAGTTAGGAGTGCTGGTAAGGGAGAGCTTTTCCATTTGTCTTTTCATACACATCCAGTTTGTCACTGCAGCATTCACGTCCCTAATCTGATTAGCTTGAGGGGTGTCCAGAAATCCCTTTTCTACAATAGCCACTTGCAAAATCCAAATACATCAAAACAATGATTAATAAAATATGTCTATAAGTGTGTTTACAGTCACAGGGGGTTAAGAGGGAAATGAAACAGCAGCTATTGCAAGCTCTTTTCCCCTGGAATTCATAATTTATTTACCTTGTCTGTCCTGTTCCCGGTGTGGCCACAATCAATTGCATTCAATGTCAACTCCTGGTACAATAGTCTGCTGTTCCTGCATTTTAGCTCTACATGCTAGAAGTTCTACAAACACTTTTAGGAAAACATCAGGATGTATATATTAGCTACCCAGATAAAATGTAATTGTTACTACAAAATGATTTGGGGGCGTCTTACCTTCCCCTTTGCAGGACAGTTACACTGGGGTAGGCTATCTGCCAAAACAATCTTCAACCCTCAATGATTTAACATACTGAACATTTACTTCTCATTTATGCCAAATTCAATAAAATATTTCTGGTCTGGTTCCTCTCCTACATGGTTCTCATTCAGGTACAAACTCAGGGACATAGATTCCTTCCAGCTTTTGTTGCTTCTGTCAGCAATGTGACTGTTATTTTCTTTTTTTTTTTTTTTTTTTGGTTTTTCTCCGGTACCGGGAACCGAACTCACGACCTTGCGCTTGCTAGGCAGGCGCTTTGCCACTGAGCTAAATCCCCAGCCCCAACACTGCTATTTTCATTGAAGGATAAAATAATGTGGCCATGGGCTACCAAAAATTTAGCTATTTCTTCCAAAGTAACATATCTTTAGGCTTATATGCTGTCAGCCACAAACAGTCACATGGCCTCACCCATACCCACGAGCCTTGTGGACATGCAGCTCGTTGAAAGGCACTTCACAAGTCTGTATCAGGGAAGAGCGGTGCCCAACTGGTGCTAGGCTAAGCATCTCCGGCCTGAGGACCTAAGGAAGACGTGTGTTTAAAAACACATGGTTTTCTACCCAATTTCAGCTCCCATCAGTCCTACAGTGGAACTGAGTACATGGCTCCTAAAGACTTCCACTAGGACACCAGGAAACACGGATTTAAAGGCATGGATATACAAGGACAATAAAACTAGATTTAAATTCTGGTCCATCACCTAGCAATGGTATGACTCTCTACATATACCTTCTCTCCTCTATGCTTCACCAGAGCAATGGAGACAATCATAGTGCTATATTCATACTGAAGTTATGAGGGTTAAATGATGGAATGCACGTAAAGACCGACTGCCCAAATGAGAACAGACATGTTTTTTATGTAGAGTTCACTCTAACAGGGAGTCTACCACTATCGCTTGCATTTGGCAGAAATGCCAAGCAAGGTGAAGGGTGAGAAACCTTTACAATAAAAAAGGGAAGACTTCAGATATGCATCCTTTGGAGGCTACTGGCATGGGGAAGCTGGAGATAGGCTAAGCTGAAGCATAGCATCTTAAGAGAGTAGTTTAAGAAATACTTCTGGCTTTTGCTGCTTGATCTTAAGTTGTAAGGGGGGCAAAACTTGATGGAGAAGGCAGTCACTGCCCAAGACCTCACATCAGGGTCTGACACCACAGAGGCTGCAGTGTAGCTTCCTATGTTGGTAGTTATGAAGGCTGTGAGTGAGAGTTCCACGGTCATAGATGGCCTCTGTCCTTTTTAAGTTCAGACTCTCACGAACTCTATTTCAAATTAGATGGATTTACTTTCCTTTCTTTCGATGGTAAGCCCAGATCTATGCTCCCTTGGAAACATTTAATCAGAAGTTTTATAGTCTTAAAACCAGAGCATTAAAGGATAAGGGAGTAGAAGAAATAAAAGCTTCAAATTCTGCAATGTCTGGCCAAGCCAGGTCTACTACTGCACTACACTGCATATAGCAAACCTCTCCACAGCCAGGGGAGCCACTCTTGAAGAGCAGTAACGTGCTCTATAGTGCTGTGAGTGAATGGGCTTTCTGGGATGCTGGAGAGCTGAGGGCAAACAGCTAACAAATGCCTGCACATTGAGTGCCTTTCCCCCAGGTGAGGATGGAATGCTCGAAGTGAATTTGGCTCAACAAGCAGCAACACCTACAGTTGCAAATATCCCTTTGAAGGGAAGAATCAAGCAGAGATGTTTTATCTAGTATGCAAATTCAGGATGGCAACAAAAGACTCAATTATGGCCCAGCACAAAACTATGCTTCTTGGCTCCTGTAAGACCTTACCTCAAGTAGATGTTACTGTTAGCGCTGTGTCCTCTCCTTACCTGACAGACTCTGAGTTGCAGGAGGATTTTCTGTATCTGACTTTGCTCTGGGTAGCCATATTGTTTCCGCTACAGTTCTGTTTTTACCTGAAACTTCCAGAAGTACATGTGCATGTGTATGTACATGTTGTGTGTATGTGTATGCATACACACTTACACTCTAATATTTAGGTAATTTTTCTTTATCACTAAAACACAGACCACTTAAAATATGCATGTGCTCTGGGTCAGACTACAGGTGGCCAGTCTTGGCTATGCACCTCAAAAGAGCACATTCAAATATAGAATCAAGAGAGACTTAAATGGATGATATATGAGAAAGAATAGATGAATAATAGAGAAATAAACTAGAGATTTTTAACTTGCAGAAACTGAGTTCATGGTAACAGCACTGCCCAAAAACTGAAGAGGCCTTCCCTGGGTTAGGAAGAGGGAAAAGAGTTAGTTATTCTCTATCCCTGAAAATCTTCAAGCAAAGGTAATGATACTATTTTTGAAGTTAAATTGACTGTCTCTGCCCACCTCCAAGATTTTCCCTTTAGCCCTTTTTTTCTTCAGCAGCAGCTAAGATGCCTGCATTCATTGCCTCAGGGACAAGCAGAAAGCAGAGAAAAAAGGAAAAGTAGAGAAAAATTTTTGCATTTGGATTCCAAAGCCTAAACCATACAGGTGATGAGAAGGGGCGAGGAAAAATCAGCCACCACACTAGGAAATACAATCCTGCTTTGTGGCAGAATCTCCAACAGATACAGACATTGTGAACTCGGAATTTATGAGGCCCAGGTTAACAGCCCTGTTTAGAGACCCTCTTCCGGCAGGAACCATGTCCACATCCGGAGATGGCCCGTGAACCTCTGAACAAGGTCCATACGTGGCCTGTACCTTAGAGTGCGGCCTGCTGCCCACTTCTGTGAACCCAGGAGGAGAGATGCCTAGGTAGGTCCAGAAACACTGCTCAGCCTCAAGTACACTCACCCTGTGAGGAAAACTCCTCATGTCCCAGATGCCTGAAACTTCAGAGATTAAAGGATGAGGAGATAGAATCTCAGCAATATGATAGTGGGGGTCAAGGGAGAGGCTGAAGTGTTGTACTTGGTAAACCAGCACCAACCTCATGTTCCTCTGAGTGAGCAAGGTGGAAAACACCTTCTGGTTACAACACGGACTAAATGATCACTTGATATGGAGTAACGCTCAGCGGCACAGCGCCTGCCTGGCAAGTGCAAGGTCCTGCGTTCAATTCCTGGTACCAAAAAAGAAAAAACAAACATGGAGTAACATAGAGGGAATCAAAATTGAGGTTTGTATTTCTCAGTGTTCCCCAGGGAAAGAGAAACAACAGTGTATGTGCATATGTGCATGTGTGTAAATAGATTATTATAAGGAACTGTCTCATGGTATGAGTATGATGAATACAGAATTTTGAGATCTGCAGGGTGAGCTCGCAAGCTACACACCAGGGGGGTGAGTTGGGGAAGGTGGCAGAATTGAGGACAGTTCCATGCTGAATCCAAGGGCCTTAAGATGACGATGGCTGATGGTGAAGCTGCAGTGTGAAAGCTAGCAGGATCAAGACCAAGGAAGAGCTAACGTTTCAGTTTGGTCCTGAAGGCAGGGCAAAAAGCAATGTCCTTGTTCTAAAGCAATCGGGCAGGAGGAATATTCTGCGGTTTGAGGGAGGGTCAGGACTCTTGTTATATTTAGGCCACCCACAGAGTGAGTGCGGTCTGCTTTGTTTAACTAATGTTTGATTCAAACATTAATCTTACCCAGAAACACCTTCACAGGCACACCGAGTGCTATGGTTTAGGTCAGGAACATCCCCCGAAGACTCACGTAAGAAGGCTTGGTGCCACTGGACAGTGGTGGAAGTTTTTGAGAGGTGGGAAGTTTTCGGTATGGGGTGTGCCCTGAAAAGGCACTGTGGGCCTTGGTCTCTTGCCATTTGTTTTTTTTTTTTTTTTTTCCTACTTCTCAGCCACCTTGAGGTGAGCTGCTTTGCTCTACCAGTGCTTCCAGCCAAGACAGGCCCAAAAGTAGTAAAAACCTCTACAGCAGAATAAAAAAAGCAGAATAAAACCTCTAATACCATAAGCCAAATCACAGCTTTCCTCCTGATACATGAAATCTTAGGTATTTTGTTGTAGTGATGGAAAGGTGACCAATACATCTAGAATAATGTTTGACCAACTATCTGGGCACCCCGTAGCCTAATCAACACAAAAGATTAACCACCAACGAGTCTTGACAGAACATTTAAGGTCATTTCCAAAAGTTAGATCTACTGATTGCATTAGGAGGGAAGATATGACTTGAAAGAGAAGAAAAAGTGCTAGAAAATTTGTTAAGGTTTATGCTTGCCTAATCTTGCTATTAGAGGATTAGGCAATGTTTCTTTCTAGGAATGTTTCAGGGTAGCCAGTCTGTTTGTATCCTCAGATGAACATCCCAGGTATGACATTAAGTACTTCGCACATTTTTGTAGTTCAATCCTTGTCAATTATCTAGCATAAAACAAGTTTTTAACTTTTTAAAGTTTCTTCCTGTGCTTCTCTTTTTTTATTTTAGAGAGAATAGTTTAAAAAAAGAATAGCAAAATACAAACAAAACAAAGCAAGGACGTTAAAAATGACATGGGGTTTCAAACCAAATGATAGGGATTAACCATGGTTGTCATATTACATATCACTATCTTAAATGAAGTTGCTCAGATTACTAGATGTAAGAAGGGAAGATTGAATAAAACATTAAAGATAATAAGAAAATAATAATTTAAAAAAACATTAGACACAATACAGAGTTTCGCTAGACAGGGTGGTAGAAATTCATCAATGGTTGTTCTATTGTATATTGTTGTCTTCACATCAGTTGCTCA
The DNA here is from genome assembly GCF_000276665.1 of Chinchilla lanigera. Taxonomy (NCBI): domain Eukaryota; kingdom Metazoa; phylum Chordata; class Mammalia; order Rodentia; family Chinchillidae; genus Chinchilla; species Chinchilla lanigera. The sequence goes on along the minus strand of NW_004955472.1, from coordinate 10,796,317 downwards.
GATTACCAGAGATAAGCATGCAAAATTGGTCAAAATATAAAAAAAAATTAAGCATTAACTGTTCCTTTCAATAAACCACCAGGAATCAGCAGTACAGTTATCCTAGCTATCTGGACACATATATAGATAGATAGATAGATAGATAGATAGATAGATAGATAGATATAGAGATATAGAGATATAGAGATATAGATATATATATTGCCTTAGGTCTTTCTTTTTCTTCTTTCCCTTATCCCAGTTGTTCCTTCCTTTGAGCAATTTCTTTCCTTTTCATATTACTTATTGTACATTTTGGGTTTTATTTACTCTTTCATGCTTCTACACTAGGGAGACAATATGACAAGTTTTTTAGATGCATGAATAGCAAAAAATTTCCAAGACTCTAAAAATTGTTCTTCTTCCATCTTTTTTTGATAAGCTAATACACTTTTTGTCCCAGTCAAGTCAGTATAGTGTCTTGATTAAATCAATGTTCTAGAACACACAGGCCTGCTTTCCAGTCCAGCCTCTGCAAACACATAACAATGAACTTCAGCAAATTATTTAAATTCTCCAAACCTCATTTTCCGTATCCTCAAATATGGGGATACTGGCACTTCTTACCCTCATCAAGTCAGAGGATGGCAGTAAATAACTTAGCACTGTATTTGCCACATATCAAACACTTAATATGTGTTAGAAATGATTACTGTAACTTGGATAGTTCTTTGAAATGTGCTACCGATACTGCTCTTATACTTTTTGGAAAGCTTTCCTCTACTTACCCTTTTTCTGCCTCTTCCATTCCACAATTTAGACAGTTACACGAGAACTAGTAATGATTTTCAAGGTTAGAAGACAAATTTCAAGATAAAACACTGTGTGATAATTTCTTACACATGGGAACCCTATTTTAAAAGGGCAGGTCTTTGACATCCAGGCCAGAAAGATGAGAGCCAGAAGTAAAGGGTAAGTAATCCTATTTCTTCCTTCAAATTAAAGCTCTGTATGCATGCATGTACACCAGAAAATAGGATTTAAACATAAATACTCAATTTAGATTAGAAAAAAACGAAATGTAGCATCAGAACCAAAGCAAGCACAGTAAACAAGTGGTTATTTCTAAAAAACAATCTGACCTTGTGACAATACTTATTTATTATGGATGACTGGGTAGGAGACATTCTAGGAAGAATTATTGCACAATTTGACAGTAATGAAAATGTTCTCTCCCTTATTACTTTATTTCTGGCTATGAGTCCAGAATTTTCCAGAAAGAAGGCACTCAAGAAAATTTTTGCCTTAACTACTTCTAAAGATGCCCTGATCGATTTTACATATGAAGTTTTAGTCACATTAAGAAAAACAGGAATCCCAGACATCTTCAGGAAGCCCAGTGAGTCTCGGCAGCGACTCCCTGACCAGTGTGCAAGGCAGCAGAACCTCAGGCACACTCTGGGGCCTCAGTGGCTACCTGCCACACCTATACTGTGTCTGCTGAGGCTGGGCTGCATTCTGGACATCTTCAGGAAGCCTGGTGAGTCATGCAGGCACCTCCCTGACCAGCATGCAAGGCAGGTGGAACCTCAGGCACCGTCAGGGGCCTTGGTGGCTACTCACCACACCCATATGCCTGGGCTGGGCTGAATGCCAGACACCTTTAGGAACAGCAGTGAGCCACTGTGGTGGCTCCCCTACTAGTGGGTGAGGCACTTGGATCCCTGTATAACTTCTGGGTCCTTGGCGGTCACTGGAGGAACAACTCACACCCACTCCCCTGGGAGCTCAGCTGAAACCTGGACAGAGTCAGTGGCCTCAAGAAGTCCACCTTCATTCCTCGCTTCCAGTGTGGGAAGCAGGCTCTGTCCTGGGCAATATCTGAAGCCTCGGTGAATACAACCTGCATCCTCAATACTCTTGTGGAAGGGGGCCGAACCCCAGACGGTCTCAGGAACTCCAGCAAGCCTTCCCCACCCTTCTCACACGTGCCTGGGAACCACCTGAATGCAAGAAAGTTCGAGACCAGCTGGGACCCCACCTGGCCACCACTTACCAGCACAGCAGCTGCACTGAGCAATGGGGATCTTTAGACTCTCACTGCCACTCACATAGGAGTGTGAGGCTGCACTCCAGAGAGCCTTTGGATCTTCAAAAATGACAAAACAAAGGAGCAAAATGAATACCAGACCTCCACACCACCCAAAACAAGTGCAGGAGACATCAACACAGAAGAGCCTAGAAGTCATACACCTGAAATTTGTGCAATGATAGCAAGTGAAGTAAAGAAACAACTCCACCAGGCCATAGAAGTAATCAGATCAGAAATAATGTCTCAGGTGAAAAAAGAAATGACAACAATAATGAAAGAAATGTTCAGCATATCCAAAGATGACACTGATAAGAAAATAGATAAGAAAATAGCAGACAACTCATGGAAACTTTCAGGGAACAATATAGAAAAGAACTAGAAGGTATGAAACAGAAGCAGAGAGATATCCAGGAAATTAAAAATTCCACTGAAAGCTGGCAAAACCACGTGAACAAAGCTGAAGATAGAATTTCAGACCTGGAAGACAGCATTGCCACTCATGAACGTGAAAGGAGGGGTCTCTTAAAAACAAGGAACCAGAAAAAAACAATTCAACAACTGCAAGACGAAGCAAAGAAAAACAATGTCAGATTAATAGGTATTACTGAAACAGCAGGTGTCAACACAAATGACATAAAAAGACTATTTGTAGAAATAATAGCAGAAAATTTCCCAGGCATGGAAAAAGAATTGGACATCCAGAGAAGTGAAGCATGTAGAACTCCAGTTAATCATAACTAAAACAAATCTATACCCGGACATATAGTGATCAAGATCCCAGAAACTCAACACAAGCTCAGAATATTAAAAGCTGTTGGAGAATAGAAACAGATCACCTATAAAGGAAAGCCTATCAGATTCACGGCAGACTTCTCAACACAAACCTTCAAGGCAAGAAGAGCTTGGAATGAAGTATTTCAGGTACTGAAAGAAGACAGCTTCCGGGGCTGGGGATTTAGCTCAGCGGCAAAAGCGCCTGCCTGGCGAGCACAAGGTCGTGAGTTTGGTTTCTGGTACCGGAAAAAAACCAAAAAAAAAAAAAAAAGAAGACAGCTTCCAACCAGATTGAATGTACCCTGCAAAACTTTCCTTCAAATTTAATGGAGAAGGGGCTGAGGCTGTAGCTCAGTGGTATAACCACCTGCCTGGCAAGCACAAGGTCATGAGCTAGATGCCCGGTACTGTAAAAAAAAAAAAAATTAATGGAGAAATAAAATATTTTCATGATAAAGAACAACTGAAGAAATTCATGAGCACCAAACCAGTCCTGCAAAGAGTACTAAAAGATATTCTAGAAAGAGATAAAACAGGCCACAACTTCAAGAACAACAACAGAAAGGAACCACCAAGCAGAGCAAATAATTCAACAGAGGGAAAAAGGAGGATCCAACAGCAGGCAAATAGCATGACAAAAAAAAGCCAGTACATATCAGTTATAAACATCAATGTAAATGGTCTCAAGGCTCCAACCAAAAGAAGCAGACTAGCAGAGTGGATTAGGAAACAAAACCCAACTATATGCTGTATACAAGAAACACATTTAGCTCAAAAGGAAATTCAAAAACTGAAAATTAAAGGATGGAAAACAATACTCCATGAGACAGGAACCCAGAAAAAAGTGGGAATAGCTATTCCGTTTGCAGACCACATGAACTTCAAACCAAGAGCAATCAAAAGAGATAAAGAAGGTCACTACATACTTGAGAAGGGGAAGCTTCAAGAGGAAGAGATAACAATAGTAAACATCTATGCACCAAATATAGGAGCACCCACCTATATAAAACAATTCTAACGATTGAAAAACGAAATAAATAGCAACACAATCATAACAGGGGACTTTAACATACCATTGTCACAAAGAGATAGATCAACTAAACAAACCATTGGGAAAGAAATAACAGAACTTAACCAAGCCTTTGAACACATGGACTTAGTAGACCTTTACAGAGTTTTCCACCCAATAGCATCAGAATACACATTCTTCTCAGCTGCACATGGGACGTTCTCTAAAATAGACATATACTAGTACACAGAACATGTTTAAGTAAATGCAAAGGAATTGAAATTATCTCATGTATATTATCAGACCATGGTGCAATGAAATTGGAAATTAATGACAAAAGAAAACACAAAAACTCCATAAACAGTTGGAAATTAAGTAACATCCTCCTGAACAACCAATGGGTCACAGATGAAATCAAAATAGTGATTAAACACTTTTTACAACCAAAAAAAAAAAAAATGTACATACAACCCCTAGGAACTGGTGGGATGCAATGAAAGCAATTCTCAGAGGGAAATTTAGAGCAGTGAATTCCCACCTCAGGAAAAGAGAACAAGCGCAAATAAATAATCTTATGCTGCACTTCAAGTTACTAGAAAAAGAGCAAGTCAAATCCAGAGCCCAAAGAAGACAGGAAATTATAAAGTTCAGAGCAGAAATTAACTCCACCCAGTGGAGACTAAAAAGAACAATACAAAGAAATCATGAATAAAAGAGTTGTTCCTTTGAAACAATAAATAAAATAGATAAATTCCTAGCCAAATATATCAAAAAAGGAAAGAAAAACTAAAATACATGCAATAAGGAATAAAAGGGGTAAAGTCACTACAGATCTTGAACAAATTCAGAAGATCATCAATACCTACTTTGAAAATCTTTACTCTAATAGGATGGAAAACACAGAGGAAATGGACAGATTTCTAGATACATATGAATTACCAAAGCTGAATGAAGAAGATAAAAAAAATCCTGAATACCTCAATATCAGCCAGACAAATTAAGAATTTAATTAAAAACTTGCCAATGAAGAAAAGCCCGGGTCCTGATGGATTCACAGCTGAATTTTACAAGCAATTTAGGGAAGAGTTAACACCAATTCTTCTCAAACTCTTTAAGGAAATTGAAAGGGAAGGAATTCTCCCCAACTCAATCCTGGAGGCAAGTATTATCCTGATACCAAAACCAGAGAAAGATCAAACAAAAAAGAGAACCACAG
>NW_004955472.1:10774882-10791042 GCF_000276665.1 Chinchilla lanigera | reverse complement strand
ATGGCCTTTACGTCAAGCTGATCAAAGCCATCTATGATAAACCAACAGCTAACATTACACTAAATGGTAATAAATTGAAAGCTTTCACTTTAAAATAAGGAACAAGACAAGGATGTCCACTGTCACCACTCCTATTCAATATAGTTCTGGAAATATTGGCTAGACCAATTAGACAAGAGAGAGAAATAAAAGGAATAAGGATAGGGAAGGAAGAAGTGAAATTACCAGTATTTGCAGATGACATGATAGTCTACATAGAAGACCACAAAAACTACACCAAAAGGCTCATGGATTTAATAACCAAATTCAGTAGCACAGCTGGATATAAAGTTAACACTCAGAAATCAATAGCATTCCTGTACATAAGTAACAAACAGACTGAGAGAGAAATTAGGAAAACCACACCTTAAACAATAGCATCTAAAAAAATGAAATACTTAGGAATCAATCTAACAAAAGAAGTAAAAGATCTATACAGTGAACATTATTGTACTCTGAACAGAGAGATTGAAGAGGATATCAGAAAATGGAAAAATGTTCCTTGCTCATGGATAGGAAGAACCAACATTGTGAAAATGGCCATACTCCCAAAATTGTTGTACAGATTCAATGCAATCCCAATTAAAATACCATTAGTATACCTCACACATCTAGAGAAAACATTCCTAAAGTTCGTCTGGAACTAGAAGAGGCCTAGCATAGCAAAAACACTCTTGAGAAACAAAGGAAAGGCAGGAGGCATCACAATCCTGACTTAAAATTGTATTACAAGGCTACTGTGATAAAATCAGCATGGTACTGGCACAAAAACAGACCTGAAGATCAATGGAACAGATCAGAAGATACAGATACAACTACAAACACACTCAGTCACCTTATCTTCAACACAGGGGCCAAACATGTTCAATGTAAGGAAGATAGCCTCTTTGATAAATGGTTCTGGAAAAACTGGCTTTCCACATGCCAAACACTAAAACTAGACCCATGTCTTTCACCATGAACTAAATTAAAGTCAAAATGGATCAAAGATCTAAATATTAAAACAGAAACACAATTTATTGGAAGAGAAAGTAAAAATCTTGATGATATTGGGGTAGGCAGAGAGTTCCTGAAAAGAAAAACAAACTGCATGGGAAATATTTCAAAGAATCAACAACTGAGATCTCATCTTATGAAGAGATTTTGCACATCTAAAGAAATCACCAATAAAGTAAAAAAGAAAAGCCATGAATTGGGAAAACATTTTAGTCAACTGCCCCTCAGACAAAGGACTTCTATCTAGGACATCTAAAGAATTTTTAAAAATCAGGCCTCCCAAATTCAAAGACCCAATCCAAAAATGGGCATCTGAGATGAATACACACTTCTCTAATGAACAGACAGTAAATGGTAAATAAATACATGAAAAAATGTCCAACGTCATTAGTCATTCGAGAAATGCAAATTAAAACAGCGAGATTCCATCTCACCCCAGAAAGAATGGCTATCATCAAGAAATCAACCAATAACAAATGCTGGAGAGGCTGTGGGGAGAAAGGAACTGTACTCCAGTTCTGGTGGGAGTGTAGATGGTGAAACCACTGTGGAAATCAATTTTGAGATTCCTCACAAACCTAGGATTGGAAGTTCCATTTAACCCAGTATTTCCCTTCTGGGTATTTTCCTTGAAGAATTAAAGACATCATACCACAGCGATACATGTGCACCCATGTTTACAGCAGCAAAATTTCTTATAGCTAAATCTTGGAAACAACCCAAGTGCCCATCCAATGAATAATGGATAAAAAAGATGTGGTATTTTTACACAATGGAGTAATATTCAGCTATTGAAAAAGATAAAACTTGATGCTTTTGCAGGTAAATGGATGCAACTAGAAGGTGATACGAAAGGGAAAGAAATTGTTCAAAGGAAAGAATGACTGGGATGACAGAAAGAAGAAAAAAGAAAGAAGGAACACAAAATATAAGTATATATATAAACAGCTGTGATAACTGTATTGCTGATGTCTGATGGTGTATTGAAATGAACAGTTAATGCTCACAATTTTTTATGTTCTGATCGATTTTTCATGCTTTTGTGTGGTGGTCTGAGCAACTGATTTGAAGGTAACAATATGCACCGGAATTACAATGGCGAACTCCGACCATCTTGTCTGGTGATACTCTGTATTATCTCTAATATTTTACTGAAGAATTATTTTCTTATTCCCTTTAATGGTTTGAGCAATCTTTCATTCTTACATCTGGTAATTGAGGATAGTGACATGTAATGTAACAACCACTATTGATTCATATTAGTTTGTTTTTAGAGCCTGTTATCACTTTGAATGTTCTTGCTCTGATTTGTTTATGTTCGTGATGCTGGTATGCTGCTATTGTTCTATTTTTTTTGTTTGTTTCTCATTTACTACTCTCTTTAAAATAAAAAAAAAGGAAAAATATTGGGCAGTTACAGTCTACTCTTTTTTCTTTCCGGTACAGGGAATCGAACTCATGACCTCACGCTTGCCAGGCAGGTGCTGTGGCACTGAGCTAAACCCCCAACCCCTACGGTCTAAATTATATTATTCTAAACTACATTGCTTTCAGATAATGTGTTTTCACAAAGTAAATAATTTTGAGAGGTAAAACAGTCTTCACAGAAAGTTCCGTGTATATAATCAGTCAAGGGAGATGCTGCATGAATGGATTGTCATTATCCAGAGCACCTTCTGGGCAGAAATTACAGAAAGTTTAATCTATAGTTATATATGATATATTTTATCTAAAAGAAAAATGCCACCATCTCCAAGTGAGAAATAATGTCACAATAAAAATATGTTATTAGTCATTAGGGAGGCCAAGTTAAACCTCACTAAGATACTGTAATACACACATTAAGATGATAGAAAAAAAAAAAAAACGAATCCTATCAAGGCCAGGATGTGATGAAATAGAACTCTCAAGTACTTCTGAGAGGAATTTAAAATGGTACATCCACTTTGGCAAACAATGTGGCAGTTTGTGACAAATTGAAACATACATTTGCCATAAGACTTGGGTTCTATTCCTAGGTATTAGAGAAAAGCAATAAATATATTTGTTGACACAAGAATACCTACATCATATTTGCATAAAGAATTGTACAGGGATGCTAAAGGCAAAAATATTTTGAACAGTCAAACTGGAAACAATCCAAATCAATATAAAATGAAAGAAAAATAAATTGCAACATATCCATCCAATGGAGTGCCTCACAGCCGCAAAAGTATTTGTCACATTGTTATCTTCAAAATACTACAACCATTGCTGATTTCCTATCATCTTGTTTCAAATTCTGTATTGTTTTTAATGTTTTAAAAAATTTTTATTCTCTTTAAAATAAAAATGTACCTGGCAAATGCAGCGTAGATGAATGTCAAAATCCCTACAACATATGAAAGAAGTTTGCACCAAAAAGAGTACATGTAATATGCTTCCATTTATATAAAATTCTAGAAAATGCAAACTGCTTATGTATATGGCCTAAAAGTAGATCAGAGAGAGTGCCTGGGAGAAGTGGAAGGAAGAATAAGTTACAACAGGCACCATAAAAGTTCTGAGGAGTGATGGAATTGCTTTTTCCAGATATAGTGGTTTCACAGGCACATACGTATATTAAATCTGAATTATACAAAGTAAATATGTTCTTTATTGTAACTGAGTTATGCATTAAATACAAAGACAAAAAATGAGAATGTGGACATGAACTCTCACAGTGCCTAGCAGAGAGTAGGTGTGAAATGGTTGAATACATGAATTCGCACCGAAATGGTCTAAGGATATCGTAGGTATATTCTGTAAGTGCCATAATTAGAATGGATTCAGGTAAACCTTTCTCTTTTATGTCTACATTAGTCTTTATGGCAGACTCTCTGTCTCTCTTTCATTTCTGTGTTCACTTTGCCATCTTTTCCTTTGCGAATGGTCCTTCCTCTGCCCTCCGTTTCACTTCCTGCATATAGGGTATATCTCCACGCATCTCACTCCACCAGTTCCTGCGCTGGGTGGGGAGGGTGAGGAGGTGGCAGGAAGCTCATGTGACTCAACCTTGACTGGAAAAGGGGTCCTCCTAGCCAGAGTAAGGGTTAAAGGATAAAGTCTAGCTAAGGTGGGCCAACAGATTTGACCGAGGAGTCTTGGGCTAGAACTTCTTCCCAGGCTGTGGAAAAAGGGCCTGATTCCAAAAGTGGTAAGAATGTAAGAAGGAATGCTAGGCAGATATCTGGATCTGACCATGTGAAAGCCTGTCCCAGATGGGCCCGGTACAGAGGAGACATGGCCTTTCTCCATTCCAAAAAGACCTGGCAACATCCATGGGAAAGCATGATTTGGTAGCTTGTCCATCAGTGTAATACACGTGGGAATGCTTAAATGCTAAAAGTATTCGAAACCCATGTTGATTTTAGTTGATTTTTATAACTATGAATGTTGCTGTGTTAACATACAATTTGATAACTCAGATGCTCTACTAAATTTATTTGAGGATAATCTTTAAAAAGACAAGGATTTTAAAAAGCCGTAATACATGCATTAGTTGCTTGATTTTGGACAAGTTGCTTAAACACAGTCTTGGATTCCTCAGTTTTAAAGGGAGGCTAATAGTAGTATCTACTGTTGAGTTTTTAGGACACTTAATTAAATCATAAAATCCTTAGTACAATTCCTACAATAGAGTAAGCACTCCAGAAATATTTGTTGTGTTATTACTACTAATACGTTGTTCTTACTTCTCTACTATGGAGCCAGAATGGTTCATCTTTCTCTTCCTGAACGCAGATCTTACGATCTCATCCAAGAAAACCTTCTTCGATTCCCTCAATGCATAATGCAATTATCTTTCTCATCTCTGGGTTTTGAAACAATATACTATGAACATCTATCCAATATCTCCATTACATTTTTGCATCTCCATTACATGATTGCATCTCCACTGTTAAGCTATAGAAAGTTCATGTCAGTTCCTCAGAGTCAATTACTGCATTTTCAAGAATTTTAAGAAGTGAAATTATTAAAAATTAAATATATTTATAAATAATTTCATAATATTACTGAAGTATTTTCAAAACAAGGGAAATGCTCAGAACTTCTAGTTATTTGTATGATATTTTACTATTATCTATGTTCCTGAGTTTATTTATATCTGTTATGTATACGGAACAAATACTATAAAATACAGCAATACTAAGCATTTCTTTTAACCTGGTGTTCAGTATCATCATGTTAGGGCTTGCAATTAGTCATGATAAAAGAGTTTACATCACAAAAATCAGCAAATGCTGCAAATCAAGATTTATCCTCATTCCAGAGAGACAGTTGTTAACATTTTACTGCTACACAACTGATTCTTTTTTTCACTAGGTTCACTAGTTTTTTGACCATAAAGATGTTTTCTATTTCTCTTTACCTACTGTATTCTTCAATAAATCATTAGATATACAATGAGCATTAAACATTTTGCTACTTGATGGAGGCTACTTGATAGAATGAAAGAGGTAATCATTTCATAAAGATGACTTACTTCATTACAACTACACATCTATGTGAATTGATAAATTTAAAAATATATCCTCCACATATATATCATAGCAGCTTTACTTTTAAGTTGTAAACAATGGGGAAAATGCCAAACACAAAAGGTAAAAATATTGTAATGTGACAGTCAAATGAACGCATACTGACGTATCCTTCCCACAATAAAGATCTTAGGTCAGTTAAATTCAAATGACAAGAAACAGTCAAAAATCTCAGCAATGTTTTACATAAAGAAAGGAAATAATATAGGTGCACAGAGGGCTATAAAACTGTCTTCAAGTAGTCGGAAAGCTATCAGAAAAGAAAAACATTGGATGTCTTCTACCTTGTACTAAACAATACCAGCAGAATCAATGTGTTGATGTTACCGATACATGTTTTGATATAGAAAGAACTGTCCTACAAAGATGACCCGGGATACTATGGCAATACTGAGAAGCAGTAAATTCCTGCTCCAGGCTTACACGATATGTGGATCTGTCACAGGGCATGCCACATCCAACAACCAAACATTCTCACATCGACGAGAGCATGGCCCAGCAACTGCTCTTGGCTGGGATTACTACTGCTTCTAGGACACAGCTGGAAATCAGCCCAGGCACTGAGTAGGGACACAGGGAGGCTAAGCAATGCAAGGCAACAAGAATCTTAACATGACTGATTACTCACTAAATTAGCAATAAAAAGCCCCTTGAGACATAGTAAATCAGATAAATCCAGGATGGAATCTCTCAGTCAAATTTAAATATTGAATCATGCAGCACAAGTCTGCTGGGTGGTAAGTTTCAAGCACATTGCTGAACTGTTAGAAAGTTGCACAACATGATGTTTCCTTTCGCAAGTAGCTCAAGGATGACTGAGGGAAGGGAAGCTAAGTAACCAGTTAGAGGAAAGTGACAAATGATGAATCTAGAACTGTAAACAGGTGCTTATAAAGCAGAGAGTTCCTCTACCTATTGAGGTATGGGACCATCAAAGGGCAGGAAGACCTCTCAGAGGCAGTAGTGCCTTGAAGTTGAGTTTTGCAAATACACGAGATGGAAAAAGGAACTCCAGATGGAGAAAGTACTATACATTTGGGAAAGAGGTCTAAGAAAATGCAATCTGGGAAATCAATCCAGGTAGAAAAACTTTTTGCGACAGCTACCTCTGGTATACTTTTTAAACACTCCCACACAAAGCATATCACTTAGCACAGTGTGGGCGTGGGTTGAGGACTGGAATGTCTGTCTGTCCCTTTCATTCTTGCAAATCTCTGACTTTTCCAAACACAGGAGAGGAAAGCTATTACCAGGGTACTCTATGGTGAGCAGACATGCACACCCTCATCTTAGACCACTCTCCTCGCTCCCTCTCTCAAGTCGCATGGGCTTTCCTCCTGCTGTTGGATCTCACAGCTAAGCTCACTCCAACTTTAAGCTACTTCTACATGCTCTTCCCCCCAGTTGGAGCATTCCTTCCAGATATGCACAGTTGGTTCCTTTTCAAACTTGAGAGCTCATCTCAGTTATGACCTCCAAAAGACCTCCCCCCATGCAACCTGAGAGTATAATCTGAATTCTTTGTATTCCTTTACTTGAGGATAGTTTATCTTCACCACTACAGTATAAGTTCCAGGAGAGCAGGACCTCCATCTTACTAGTTGTACATTCCAGTGCTAGTATCCAGTAGGCTATTTATCCACACTTTGGCATTCCATCCTGTAGTACACATGGAGAAAATGGATCAGAAGGGGAGACTGGGATGGTTGGAAGACTCTACGACATATTACATGAAGGAGCTGGTATGGAGTCCTTCTAATAACCTGGAATGAGACTAGAGGTAACTTGGAAACCACATCTCTTGAGAGAAAATGGTAAGGATATTTAACCTGGTGAAAAGTACTGGAGCACAGGATATTTAACCTGGTGAAAAGTACTCTTAAGTGGTACATGCTTTGTTCAAATATCTGGAGGTACCGTGTGGAAGAAAGACCACCACTGCTCTGAAATGGCCCCAAAGTGAAAAGACCACCCATGGGGTAGAAGCCACATGAGACAGTGAGATTTCAGGTTCATATGACAAAGGGCAGTGCAGGAAAACCAAGAGTCAAAGTTCAAAAGAGCCCTTCAAAAGGTAGAGGGTGCCCATCACATACAGCTGTTTAAGCAGAAGCTGGCCAACCAACCCAACAGTGGTGAAAAGGTCCAGCTTACGCAGGACAGCTGACTAAATTACTGACATCTACATGGCACTCACTGCATTCCAGGAGTAGTCTTTGTGTTTGTAAATATTAACTCGCTTAATTCTTACAGTGACCTGACAGGGCAGGTGCTACCGGCATTTTACAGTAGAACACACGAGACACAGACACCAAATAACTTGACCAAATTCACCTTGCTAGTAAGTGGCAGAGTCAGCTCTTAAACTAATTTTAATGTCTCCTCTAAATTTCACAGCAGTTCCTTTCATGCCTCAACTTTCATGCTATTCTATTTTTATTATTTCTGGAAAAAAAAAATTGAAAATGTCCAAGCGTGACTGGCTCACGGGGGCTCGGGGAGCAGGTGGGGCAGTGTGGCACTTGCCCAGCACAGCCATCTGAAATCTTGTGCTGAGTGAGGGACTCCGGCCTCAACAGAGAACCTGCGGTTCTATTTTTCTTGCCTAGCTCTTCGTAGCCTCCAGATCCACAAAAGAGAGCATTTTGTTTTACTGACTGCTATATTCCTAAGTATTAAATCAGTATTTGTTAAAAATAGCAAGAGGGAAAAAAGAAACAGAAAGAGGAAGCAAGCTTGTATCTTCCTGTATCCCTGTGCTGGATTTGTGACAGTAGGGCCTGCATGGATCTCTTCATTCAAATCTTTCTAGAGAAAGAAACCACGAGGAGCCCAGACCCCACGCAAACTAAGCATGCGGTGCACGGCTTTCAAGGGATGTGCTGCAAACACTTCAGCTTCTAGGTTAAGAGAAAAGCAAAACACAAGCATTTTGTGAGCAACATACCTGAAGCATGTATAAAAGCCTAGAGTACATCTCTGGGTTGCTGTCAAAATCACATTCTGAGTAAATGCAATAAAATAGAGTCAATACGAAAATATTAATAAAATGCTGTTTCTCCCTAGTCACTAGCATGTAATAAAGGTGTTTTGATCCTATTTATGAAATAAATTATATTACTTACTACTCAAAGGTGCTATTTTGTCTGTGGGAGGTAATCATATTCTAATTTAATGACGGTGGAAAAATCACGCATGACTAAAATAAGTATGACACAGGCTCTCCAGCTTTAAGAAGACTACATCTTGCAGGAGGCTGCAGACATGCCAGTGCTTGGTAAAGTATTACAATTAACATGTTTAAATTTTTTCATTCACTGCGTATTCAGCTTGCCTCTTCCAGATCCCACAAGCCCGCGCTATCTTTCTCATGAATATTTAATTCCTTCCCTGGGAAGTCAACTCCACAAGCACCCCTCCAAAAAGAGAACTGTAAACAAGGCTGAAGGGAAAGCGAGAGGAGGCAAGAGCAAATGCAGAAGGACAGATGGCTCAGAAAAGCAGTGTCTCAGAGTCACCCTCTGAGGAAGAGCGGAACAATTAGAACCTAGAAGTGAGTAGATTCATTTTGGAGGCATTTAAAGCTCTAATACTTTCCCCAAGTGGAGAGATGGGTTCTATTTTAAGGCCAAGGGGAGGCTCATGAATACTTTACAACGTCTGGATTACAGAACCTATGTCAGCAAGAATAGATGGCATCCTTTGGGTGAGTAGGCCACTCCCCGCTCAGGGGTTAGAAATTTTGAACGTCTTCCCAGAACAAACTTCTTGGGGACATTGAGTCGCCAAATAAGGTGATTTAGAGGCAGAATAATGGGGAATAATGAACTACTCTGTAAGCATCCATTAGGCCTGAAAGTGTACTAGGCTTCCCAACAGAGTTGAGCAGGAGCCACTAGCGTGGCCACAGTTTGGACTGTACAAAGCCAACTGGGGAGTGGCCTGAAGGGGAACCCCTCTCTGAACCACTGCATCAGTATTTTCTACCTTAAGCTGGGGTGGGACTTTGTCAGAAAACAGTTAGGGGTCAGTATGATTTCTTAAAATTCTAACGGTTGAATCAAAATTTGTAGGAAGAATGCCCAGGTCTAAAATTTAGGCAACCATTATGAAGGCCAGTGTCTACTGCGAAAGCACATTCTTCTTCAAGCGGGTAAGAGAAGTGCTGTGCCCGAGTCCCAGATCCAATCGCTGTGTGGAAATGCTTGCTTTCCCTTAAGACTGCGGAGGGCTAACTAAATTCTACGCCTAATTAATTCCATTAAAATGGCATTTGGTTTGAAAAATGTTTTATAGTTTAGGTTTCCCCAGAAATAAGTCTAGAGGTGGATATTAGAATGCAGGTGGAAGGTGTTTTGGGACAGTTCCAGTAAAAACATGAGATAGGGAAAGGGAAGAAATGTTCATTATCAATAAATTACCATCATGGGCAACTGAAGCTCAAATTCACTGAGGAATTCTTGGAAGCAGGATAGAAACACACTCGAACTTACCCCAGCTAAGAGCGAAGAGGCTGGGATAGGCAAATAGAGGCCCCCTCTGTGGGTCACTGGGACTGAAGAAGGGCCTTAACTGCCCGGCACAGCCAATCTGCGGTGGGCCCGGGCGGCGGTGACTGTGGGGTGGGGGTCCTCCAGCAGCCAGAGAAAGCAGTTGGGAAAGAAGAAGCCAACACTGGTCCTGTGGAAGTCAGGCCTAATGTGCACGGAAAAGGCGAAGATCTAGGCTAGGGATTACAGGCAGGGCAGGGATGGCAGCTGCTGCTACAAAGGTCAAAAAGAACTTAGGTGCCAGCACTTCCAGGTGGATTTAACAGTAAACCAAAACACACAGGCTTTAAGAGTCTAACATTTAATATTGGCATTTATCACCAGTTTTAAACACAACCCAGAAGAGTTACTTCTAAACCGTCAGAAGCAGCAGCAGCAGCAGCAGCACACAGCCCCCGGAATATTCAGCTGTGAAATGCAGCTGGTTGGCTCAGCTTAATAAAGGGAAGTGGGATCTGAAGTCCACTAAGAGAACGAGGGAGGGAAGCCTAGGGGTTCTGGCACAGTGTGAAGCATCTTCCATACCCAGAATAGCCGTGCAGAGAAGACGAGGGAAAAGAAATGTGTCACAGAGGATTTAAACACAGCTTTTTTTTTAAAAAAAAAAAAAATGAGGGATGAACACACATGTAATAAGCTTCTTCTTCCTCTATTCTTCAAAATCTTTAGAGAAAAGTACATTGTCCACTCATGATCTGGTATGAGGAAATTTTAGGAGAACCTGGAAAGTTGAGAAGTTCTGCATCTCTCTGGGACAAAGAGTCGCCTGAAAAGGCAGCTGCTGACATCCAGGCTGTACCAGCTCTGAGGGTACTTTCTTATTTACTAGAGTTCTGAAACAAGTGACCTGCAGTGAAATGGATTTGACACACCTCCTGGGCCCTATCTTGCATATGAGAGATTTCATGTGAAACTCTGACTTCTGTGGGTGAAAAAAATCACTAATTTTTACATAGTAGGAGAACCACCCAGTAACAGTGTGCATTATTTAGACTGCCAAAATCCTGACCACTTGTTATTCTTCCCCAAACATCACACCTGCACTGATTTTTCCTTTTGTCAAAGAAAAAGTGTCTATGAAAAAATGGACAAAGGAAAGCTAATTTCAGCTGCACTACCGCCGCAGGATTCTCAGGGTATTAAAAAAAGGAACACGCTCTGTGGAAGTGAAGAACAATCATGCTAAAAACAAAAACTGTATATTACATGTGAGGCTTCTGCAGTCCTTCAGCGGACTTCTGTGCACAGAAAAGATCAATCTGACAGTATTTTGGTTTTAAATATTAATATTTGACTTCTTGAAGATAAAAGTTTTAAACTCTGGTTTTTCCTAAGCTTGTGATTTAGGCTTATCAATTCAATTATGCTTATAATCTAGTAAATTTTAGCAACTGCTTTTAAGGGCACTTAGAGAACTATTTAGCTCCATTTATAAACAGTTAGTTAAACCTCTTCAACCATTTTAAAATTCATTTATAAATTTAATATATTTGATTTTCCTTAAGTACTTCAATTGTCTGCCATAAAGCCTTCCTAATTAAATAAATCTCAAATAAAATGAATTAAACTTATAAATACGGTGAATCAAATTCTTTTAAAAATTCTAACATTATAAATCAATTTAGTAATATTTCAGCCTAAAACCACAAGTTTAAATCAATTAGTCAATTATGCATTTTATATTGCACTCATGAGACTGATCAGTTTAACAGACCAAATTCTCTTAAGCATTATAAAAACTTTACCAAATAAACTGATGCCTTTCTAACACAAAGCATTGTTTATTAGTTTTATTCTCTTCGTACTTCTATATTTAAAACCTTTCCTTGTTAAAAGAGTCGATTAGTTCTTTTTCAGCTAACCAATACCACTGTTGAGTCTGACTAGGATACTTATTAGATTTTTACTGGCAGAACTAGTAGAAGATCCTGAACCCAATTTATAGTTTATATGAAGAACTTTATACTAAGGTAGTGGTCACATAAACAGGTTCCTGAGATTTGATTCACATCATTACCAAATTTATAAAGTATTTTAAGTATTACAATAATGTCTACCATTGCCACTCAAGAGGTTATACCACTTGATTGAGTGATGGATTTCTTTGGCTCTAAAGATAAATAAAGATATTTCCTTTTAAATATAGACCAGTAGGATAACAGCAGAATACTTACTTTTTCCCCGGTTTCCTCCTTCCGTCCCACCATTCTTACAGACATGAACACAGTATTGCCCAAGTGGCCTCTTGATATTTCAGATCTCTTGATATTTGCTCATGATGTTCAAGACAATCCTCCTGACTGTCTCTGCACAGTGCCATATGCAAAGATTCTCCAGGTTCCCTCTGCTAATCTGCTCTTGGTAGGAATCTGCCTCGGCCATCTGTGAGATACACATACTGTGAGACTGGAAATCCAAAGGCTTTAATGTACAGATTTCAGAAAACCTGTATAGGCACTGAAAACCACAGGAGGAATTTACTGTTTAATGATTTTTAAATTTTTAGGGATCATAAATACTTTACAGAATCTGATAAAAGTTATACAGCTTCTGCATAAAAATATAAACCCTGTAGTCTTTGATGTCCAAGATTTTGTATTTCTCTGATATTCATCAAACTGATATCAAATTTTTTAAAAAGGGACTAGATGAATCCTTTCTCAATATGATCCTGAAAGTAGAGCTTACCAAGATGACACACTGCAGAGTAAATTTCACAAATTTGGTTCTGAGGTTTGAGCTTCAAAATAACTAATATAGAGAGCTCATCAGAATAAACCAATTGAATGCAAGTTAATGTTCTTTCTCTAAAAACATTTTTGTAGCCTGTCCTAATTTCCACTGCATTGTATGTAAGAGGCATGGTAGAGTGACCTTCAAGATTAAAATAATAGTTTTGTTCAGCTTTGACAAGCAGTGGTGAAGAACAATTTTATGATGGGTCTTCCAAGTAGTGAAGGGGGTTTTATACAATGAAACAGTATCTTCAGCCTCCATCTTTACTAAAGATAAAATAGATTTTCAAGACATAAGAAGTTTGGGGATTTTTGTTGTTTGGGTGGGTTGGGTTTTGGATGAGCTCCTGAAGACAGTCCTGTTTAGAAACCATGACTTCCAGTGGTCCTCCTGGCTGGGGGAGTTAAAGACTACTAAACAGCAAGAGGAAGAATATTTTGTGAAGAATTAATGACCGTATTTCACAGTGCTATTCCATTAGCTTTAACAGTTCTCTCATCTATATACTCTATACCACAAATACTAAGTAGAAATAATTGTATGCCATGATATTTTATTTTTGAGAGCTATATTTTATCTAGCAATGTTGATTCTGTTGAGTTTAGATTCCTTGCTGATAGCACAAGTTTAAAAGGAAGAGTTCTTGCTACTTTACTCTCTTTGCGTCCTCTTTGTGCTAAAAGCTAAAGGCAAACTTGTAACACGGTTTTACCTTCTGGAGTATTTTTGGAGGTGTGATGCATTTTGAAATTATTTCATCTGCGGAGCCCCCGGAGCCAGGCTCCTGCACTGCACACATTCAAGGCTTGCTTCTCATTGCCTGGCTCTTAGAGTAACATAGAAAACAACGCTCTGATGTGTGAGGCCGTCAACAAAAGCAACATGCTTTCTTTAAAGTTTCAGTTCAATAAATGTTTGCCTTACGGTAAAGGCCTTTTTGCTTTTGAGACTTTTTTACTGCAAAGCTCTTGTTTTATATCATTTCTTTAATGTCTTCATGTTTAGAGAGGGGAATCACCATGGTGCCTACAAAAATGATGGAGCTGTAATGAACTGAAAAGTCAGAGGCTTGAATTTCAGTAACCTTGGGTACATCCTTGAACTGGGGTGGCAGAGATAGGGTAAAATGCTAAGGAAAGACAGCGGGAATGGAGGGAGCAATGGTTCCAGGAACTGGGCAGCTGTAGAAAGTGGATGCCTCCTCAGTCATTCAAATTGGAATTTAAGTGATGCAGAAAAAAAGATGGCCATGAGGTAGGCGTACACCCACGGATTCAGGTTTGGAGTGTGGAGAAGGACGTTCCTTAGTTACTATTTTGTGTGTGCCCAAGGTCTGACCAAGCCATGATTGTTGGGTTCCGCAGGAAGTCTAGCATAAGCATTGCAAGCACCTGGATCAATACTAGATACTTTGCTGAGATATGCGCCAAGGAAGATAACATGATGGCTTTCTGGTCAGTCACATTCCTATGATAACTGAGTTGTACTGTCCTTGCTAAAACAGTTGATACTCTCGGATTCCTCTGCTGCCTCCTGGGTGGATTCTGAATAAAAGGTTACTGAAGATGGTAATCAGGAGTCAGTCAGTCCTAGAGGCTGCTAGCACCTGATCACAGCATTTTGGCTCTCTTGGTTTGATGTTTTTCTTACTTTTCTTATACATCTGCAGGCACCTTGTTTGGGGGATCTGTTCACTCTGGACAGAGATGGATGTGAAGTCTGACATACGGTGCCCAACCTGGGGCAAGGACCTGAGTATGAAAGTCGAGCTAGGTATGAGGATGAGTCTGTGAGACTAAGGTATGAAAATAAGTCTGGAGACTAAGGTATGAAAATAAATCTTCGAGACTAAGGTTCATGAAAATAAGTCTTTGAGATTAAGGTAAGAAAATAAGTCTTCGAGACTAGGAAAGGGAATTAAGGGAATTAAGTCAGTGCTTGACCGACTGAAGAAGAGCCGAGGGATGGGAACTTGAAAAGGAGAGGAGTCTTCCAGACTACAGAAAGAGGAATTAAGTCAGTGTTCAGCCGACCGGAGAAGAGTCGATGGCTAGATAAGCCCGGTCTCCGGGATTGTTTCATCAGGGTCACTGTGGGAAATTTTCTGTCTCAAAAAGAATCTGAATCAGAACAGGAGATCTTGTAGGATAAGAGAAGATAAAAAGGAAAAAAAAAAAAAAGGAAGAAAAATAGATTAAATTGCTAGTAATTAAAAATGAAGCAAACAGTTTCAAAAACCAATGTTCATAGATATATATAAAAATGTTTGCTGTTTGCATGGTTCCTGTATTGCTTTTCTTTTCTGGATTGTGGATAGATGGGGATTTAGTACCACAAGGGATTCAGCTGGGAACTCTACAAGTTGAGTCCCATGGCCTGGCAGGACAAGTACGGCAACACCGCCGGAGGAAGAGGCACAAAATGGGCTCAGGGAAAGCCCCGGCCTCTGGTTCTAGGCAGACCCAGCTGGGACTTCTCAGCGGCCGGTGTGTCCGCTTGGCCTGTCCAGGTACAGCCCCTGGTGCACGCTGCCGGCTACCAACAAGTGCGCCAGGAACCCCGCGGACAGGACGTGACTGCGGCGCGCCCTGGCTCTCCCCGCCGCCGGCGCCACAGGCCGGGGCAAGGCTGTGCCCGAGTTTGGCACCAGAAATTCATCCGGCTCAGATCAGTGCCTGAGCTCAGAATCTGAATACAAAACAAAACGAAACAAAAAAACCTGGACATCCAGGGGCCACAGTGAGAGCCCATTCCAGGTACGAAGACTATGGAGCTGCTGCTAGGCAGGTGATGCAGTGGAGGCTCGGACCTCGGTCCCTATTAACTCCGGCAATGGGACCCCAAATTATTCCTACCGGGGTCTATGGGCCCTTGTCTCAGGGTACAGTGGGACTCCTGCAGGCCGCAGCAGTCTTATTCTACAAGGTCTTTAGGTTTTGCCTGGTGTTACCGATGCTGATTACACAGGAAAAGTCAAGGTTATGCTTCAGTCTACTCAGAACGCTGCGGCACCTATTGGGGTCAGAGATAAAATGGATTACTTATGGGAAAACATTTTTAGGGGCTCCTAGCACAAGTATAGATGGCCCCAGGTGTGGCAGCTGCGAATCCATAGGGTGTGATCGGTATTTCCTGACTCAGAGGTGCTGAATTGCCGACCTGGAGAGATGCAAAAAGGCCATTCGCTTGAAAAGTTTCACAAGGAACAAAGCCTTGGGGCTGGGGATTTAGCTCAGCAGCACAGCACCTGCCTGGCAAGCTCAAGGTCATGAGTTCGGTT
>NW_004955472.1:10689286-10773737 GCF_000276665.1 Chinchilla lanigera | reverse complement strand
TATTACTTGGTGAAGTCCTTTAGAGATTCCCAAGTCCTGCCCAGATTCCTATATTATGTATGGTTAACAGTTAATTTATATAGAAACAACTACTTTGTAATGATAATGAAGTTGGTCAACTTGTTGCTATTTCTTCACCAGATAGTTTAGCTACTAAATTTCATACTTTAACTCATGTATATACCAAAGGTTTATGTCAGAAATTTACTCAATTTTTCATTCAACAGGCTTGCAAAATCATTTTATCTTGTTCTATTTGTGGTCTGCTTCATAAATATATTTTTCATCCTGGAACAAATCCTAGAGGCTTGCAAAGTAATGAGTTGTGGCAAATGGATGCAACACGTATTCCTGCTTTTGAGAAATTTGGATTTGTATATGTTATTATTGACACATATTCTGGCTTTATAGAGGCCTCTGCACAATCAGGAGAAAAATTTGTACATGTTAAAAATCATCTGTTAGAGTGTTTTGCTATTACAGGTAAACCAAAAGCAGCTACAACTGACAATGGACCTGCTCATGTGTCACATTCCTTCCAACAGTTCTGTGCCTTGTGGGATATTAATCATGATACCGGCATTCCATATATAATCCTCAAGGACAAGGTATGGTTGAAAGGGCACATGCTACTCTTAAATTTATGTTAGCAAAACAAAAAGGGGAAGATGGGGATAAAAGTTCACCACGCCAATTATTACATAAAACCCTATTCACTTTAAAATTTTCGGATATTGGTAAAGATTCATCTACTACAGCAGCAGAAAAAATTTGGGCCACCATTATTAAGGGGACAACAGAACTGATAGGCCTTTTCCTATCCAAGAGATAGGAAAGATATTCACACTGGAAAATGGGAAAGAGGTATTGTTTAAATTTGAGGGAGAGGATTTGCTTGTGTCATTACAGATTCAGGAGAAAAAGTATGGTTACCTGCTAGAAGAATTAAACCTCGACACGAGCCACAAAGGAGTCAGATTCGATCTGAATCCTCGGGTGGAGGAAATGAGAGTGATATCACTACATCATCATCCCCAGACACCAACCAAGAGCACTCAGAAAGCACAACCCCCAACCTGGGGACAACTTAAGAAATTAACCCACGACGCTAAAGTTGCTGGACTTCACTAGACAAGGCTTTATGGCTGGTAATATGTTTCCAGCCATGTTGGCTGGAATAGCCCCTTCGACGGACACTTACTCTACAGAATTGGGCATATATGCCTGCATCAATTTATGTTAATGAATCTAGATGGCTTCCTGGTCTATGTGACACACTAGGAACATTAATTACAACAGAAAGTCAAGAGGATAAAATACAAAATGTACATAGTTTGTAGATAAAAGATTCTATTCCTTCCAAAAACTTAGTGACAGATCTCTGCTATTGACAACAAAATCTGACTAGTCTAAATTATACATTTCTAAAATTATAATAGAATTACTATAATTCAATTTTGGTCAAAAATATGTTTGAGTGCACTCTCATTTTGTAAAGATGTTGTTTTTTTGCCCTGTGTACTTGTTTACGTGTTTGTCTGTCGTTCAGTGAACAACTGTTCCCTTTTATTTTGAGCTCAGCTATTGGGTTATAGATTTAAAAGCACGCTTTCACCTGAGTTACCAGCTGGTTTAAATGACATTGAAATTAAGATTTTTAACGATAGTCCTTAGGAAGAGGAGGAATTATTGGGTAGGACTCCAACTGGTGAATAGAGGAGTGGCCAACCTTTATTCATTAATAAGGAGCCCCCAGTGATCTCCATAGTATCTTGGGAGACATCCCTATAAAAGAGACGTGTTATGTCAAAATTTAAGTATGTTACTATATGTCATCATGATCGTCATGTAGCAATGTTATGTATGGTTTTGATATCTATATTTCTGGGTAAAAATATGTAACTGTTATTTCTTAACATTCTATTAGGATTTAAATACTAGCATATCTATCCATGGTTGTTAAAAAATAATGGTTACATTTATATGTTCTAAGGTATTTGCTGTTCAGATCAGATTGTAATATTAAGCTTACTGACCCTGTTAGTTAAAGGTTAAAATTTTATTTATAGAAGTCTTACTTTAATTTGGGCTTAGACATCCAGCAGAAAAGTGTAATCACAGGATGTAGACTGATGGTTGACCACTGTTATGGACTTTGGACTATATTCTTATTTTTTCGATTTTCTACTGTCATTTTCCACGGTATTATAATTGTACTTTGCCTGATCCTCTTAGTCTAGCAAAGTTCATTTAGAAAACGCCGAGAGAAACAGGAAGACATTTGGCGGCCTTCTCGCTGATGCTTCAAAGAATTGCAGCAAAACAAAAAGGGGGAAATGTGGAGAAGGACATTCCTTAGTTACTATTTTGTGTGTTGCCTGAGGTCTGACCAAGCCGTGGTTGTTGGGTTCTTCAGGAAGTCTAGCATAAGCATTGCAAGCGCCCAGATCAATACTAGATACTTTGCTGAGATATGCGCCAAGGAAGATAACATGATGGCTTTCTGGTCAGTCGCATTCCTATGATAATTGAGTTGTACTGTCCTTGCTGAAACAGTTGATACTCTCGGATTCTTCTGCTGCCTCCTGGGTGGGTTCTGAATAAAAGGTTACTGAAGATGGTAATCAGGAGTCGGTCAGTCCTAGAGGCTGCTAGCACCTGATCACAGCATTTTGGCTCTCTTGGTTTGATGTTTTTCTTACTTTTCTTATACATCTGCAGGCACCTCGTTTGGGGGATCTGTTCACCCTGGACAGAGATGGATGGGAAGTCCGACACTGGATGTGTTTTGTGCCCTCCACATTAATATTCCTGATATACACAGAAGTGGGCAAAGAACCACGCATCTTCTTATGAAAGCGTCCAGCAAGTAAAACCTACCAGGTTCTTCAGTGTTGTGACAGCTGAACTCGTCAGTATTTTAGTAAACCTTACCGTATTCACACTCTTTTTGTTTTTGTTTTTGTTTTTTGGTACTGGGAATCGAACTCAGGACCTTGCACTTGCCAGGCAGGTGCTTGTGCCACTGAGCTATATCCCCGGCCCTGTATTCTTACTCTTTAGGGTCAAGTGTCTTCTTTCAACCCTGCAAATTCTTCATAGAACATTCCAATTAGCAGCTGGAAACAAATGCTTCACATTTGTGTTGAACGAAAATATACCATATACTAGAACCTGAAGTCAGGATATGCAAATCCACAAAATGAAAAGAAAGTAACAAGCCACCATAGCACCTACATTTTAGTCAGAACTATATAAAATTCAGAAATGATGCTAAGTCAGCAATCACTAACAAATATTTTATTATCTCTTCGTCCAATCATCATTTATTCATTTACTCACTCATCGTATACTGAGCTCCAATTATATGCTGACACTAAAGATGAAAAGATGGAATATATTTTTTTCAAGGAGACACTGCCTGGAATCTGACAGGATACTGATCATAAGATAGTGAAAGGAAGGGATATCTGGCTCAGATAGGGGAATATATGAGAGCACTAATGATTAAGAAGTTTTAAAGAGAAGAAGCAGATAAGGAAAGTCATATTTTCAAGTTAACAGTTAATAAAACACATCTCTAATATGTAAGGTTTTCCAAGTCTACTATATCCTTGGAAGGCTCAGATCTGAGCTGAACATGGCCAACCAAATTATCTTGTCAGAACTCCTAAGAAATTGACATGATTGTTTTCTCACGCAGGTCTCTGGCACAGTGGACATCCAGCGTGGTCTCTATGGCACCACAAACGAACGTCAGAAGAAGGCAACTCAGCCGTACCCCTTTTGCATGTAAGTTTTCATGTTCACAATTACTCTGATCCCAGAATCTTAAAGACTTTATCCTTGCAAGACAACATTCATTCAGGTGTCTTTCAACTAGTGGACGAACTTTTTGAAAGAGAAACTACCTTATGAAAATAATTACAAATACACTTAATCTGGGAGATCAATTCTCAAGACGCCTTGCGTATTTCAAGTGAGCCGGGGAGCCGTGCTCTCACTTTTCCTCCTCTCTGAAGCCGCTTTTGTTTTCAGCGCACGGTACTCTTCATCAGTATTGGAACATGCTTCCTGCCAGGACTTAGCATTTCCAGGTTTTTTATAGGTACTGATTTAATGGCACTGACATTAAGGTTTCTATCCACTGGGTCATATAAAACCTAACTAAAATGCGCTGCAAAAGACTTCTGCGTGCTGAAAATCAAAAGGAGTGAGAGGGCGGAAAGAGGGCTGTCTATGTGCTTAGCCCTCTGCAGAGACAGGAGAGCTGGCACTGGCTCTAGTTATTAGCACAGCATGCTGAAGGTCCAGCGAGAGCTGCCACTGAGCGTCATCCTGATGGGGGAAAGCTCAGGAAGGAGGAAAAGGCAACAGTCTATCTTCTTTGATCTCACAGACACTGAATCACGTATTTCTATCTCATCGGTTCTTTGAGCCTTTCCCAAGAGCTTCCAATCAACCTGGTTACTCTGGTGAAATCGTTATATTTATATATAGAGAGGGGGGGGGAGAGAGAGAGAGAAAGAGAGAGAGAGAGAGGGAGAGAGGGAGAGAGGGAGAGAGGGAGAGAGAAGATAGCAAAGGCATGAAGTGAAGGCCAAAAATTCAGTCTTTGTAAGCATTCTCTTCATTACTGCCTGTGTTGTGTAGTAGCCAGATAGGAAAGGAAGCAAGGCGACTGCCAGCACACAGGGTGGGGACAGACTGGACAGTCCCATTCCCACCTCAACCGCGGCCACAGCGCAGCTCCTGCCGGCATGCAGGCTGCTGTGGCCAAACATTCTGATATTTTACACACGGTGGAAGTATACATTTCAACAGGAAATGCTCCAACTTTGTGGTGTTGGTGACGAATGTAAAACTCATCTAGGTCAAACAAAATACACCTGGAGCCTGGCGCAGCTGAGAGACCATTGTTTCTATCACCTGATCAAAATTCTTAAGGCAAGAGTTTAAAGATCATCTCTGTAGCACAAAATATGATAAGGCAGAGACAACACTAAAACTGAAGTTCCTGAACTCTGCTACTTCTTAACCCAAAAGGGCCCTGAGAGGCGCACCATTGCCGGCCTCAGATATAAATGTTTCTATGTTTTCTCTTCTTTTCCCAAAGCAAACAATTCTAGGTTCAAAATAGCCAATGAAGAGAGCTAACAAAGGACCGGACTTTACTATTTTGGTTTTCTTTGAAAGGATTTGCAGGGTGTGTAGCACTACCAAAGGGTGTGCATTGGCTGCCTGGGGTCAGTCTTACGTATTAGAATATATTTGATGTTTCTTACTGTAATAAATTTACTTTGATTCCTAGATCACTTTTTTTCACAATTTCTAGGACTGAGTAATCTGACTCTCTCAGTACATTTTATAGATACAATGAGGTTCTTTAACCCGACTTTCCTCAGCATTTCAGGGGCTGTAAGAACAATTTCATTACACAAGGACATCCCAGCTGAATTTCAGTGGTCAAAAGGAGTTCAGAGACAGAAGTCACATAAGAATCACAAGGGCTTCACAGCACCTTTCACAGAGGCTTCACAAAGCCTCTTTCTTTAAAGTGGGCAATAAAGGGCAAAGCATGGAGAGTGCGCCACCCTGGCCATGCAGGGAGCTGCCCCCTCACGCTCAGAACCTCCAGTGCTGAAGAAAATGGGCTTATGCACACTGACAATGGATTAGGGTGAATCATGCACTCATTCAGTAAATATATACTTAATGCTCACTGCAGACCAGGTACGGCGCTAGCTGCTGGGGATCACAGCAAATTACAATTTCTCTAAACAAATAGACAAACACATAATATCAGACAGTATCAAGTATCACATAAAAGAAGAGTGACAGAATAAGGCTGCTTTAAAAAAAATTTTCCCTAAGGTTTCAGAGAGCATTTCCTGGACAAAACAAGGAGAAAGACACACGATCCACACTCTTGAATTCACATCTCATTCCATCCTGTGAAAAGGAAATGCGCCACTAGGAAACCCAGCCCGATTAGACACAACTAGTATTCTGAGGGCAGCTCAGGCTTCCCATCTCAGTATGCTCACCCGGGATGAAGATAGTACTAGCGACACACGTCAAAGAATTCAATGCAGATTACACTGGCGGTGCCGCAGCGTGCTCTGCACAGGCCTTGCCAGTCAGCTCCACGTCACCCTCAGCAGCCAGCACTGCCAGTTTCCACCCCTTACTCAGCTCTTTCTTCCCCACCCGCTTTCAGTGAGGGCACAGAACGGCCGTGAACAGAAACTGTGTTCCCCAGCAGGAGTCTTTTCATTTTAAAGAGAATTAAAAAAAAAAAATAACAAAATAACAACAAAGAAGACAAAAACAAAACAACATAAAAACAATAAAAACGATAGAGGATTTCAGAACAACAGGATCGGAATTAACAATGGTTGTTATATTACATATTGTTATCTTCAACAAAGCTGCTCAGATTACCAGATGTAAGAACAGAAAATTGATCAAACTATTAAAGAGAATGAAAAGTAATTTAAAAAATCAAAAACGATTGAGAGCTTCGCTAAACAAGATGGTAGGAATGGAACAGTGTGTTACCCTGCTGAAAGCGGAGGCAAAGCAAGGAGACCCTGGGCATGGGAGCAGGCGAGAATTTGAGCAGAGGTTAAGGAGCAGGGGTCAGAGTGAATTGTTCTTTCTTTCTACACTGAAAATTTATACATGAATGAAAAATTAGCAGGCACTTGATTGACTATATTATTTCCTTGAGAGACTTTTTCATGGTCAAAATATACCCTATTTTTTAAAATATAAAAAAATTCACAGTTGTGTTACGCAGTTGTGTTTGTTTCCTCCTTTTAAATGGTACTGCTATAATGGGACTTTACTTTGATTTATATCCGTTGATGACTGCCGAACAGTTGAGTAAAATTTTCCAGTGCAAAAATAATCTCTGGTGAAATGAATAAAATGTTCCAAACATATATTTGATGAATGGATTCTAACAGTAGTTGACTACTGATTTCCAGATTTTTCAAAGGTCGTTGAAAATGGGTCCCTTTAGCAATGCAGGTGAGGGGAAAGAACAGAAATTGATTTCAAATTAAATTTGCAAACATAATCCCACAGCTGCTTACCTATATCTGGCCAAAACTAATTTAATAGATTTTTCCCACTCACTCTTCAAAAGACAACATCTGATAGTCTCTTGAAAAATTGCCTTTAGAAAGTCTAATTGAAAAATAATAAAAATAAAAAACAACCACTAATTTATGAAGATTAACTTGTCGATGTGCTGCATAGCATACAGCCAGCATATCAGCAAATTTATTCCAATTCTTTTGAATTAACTGAATGTATTAAATCAGCAGCCAAATAAACCACAATATATTACAAAAATTAATATATATTTCTACTTGTCTGCGAACAAATCGTGACAGTTTATCTCTATGCAGCATCACAGACAGATGATAGCCCTATCAACTTAAAACTGATAACCAAATCAGCCTTCCCTATCCAATACACAATTTACAGGTCAGATTTGCCTCCAACCAACTCTACCTGCTCTTAAATACAATATGCAAAGTGTTTAGTGAGTTCTACTCAAACTTTCAATGCTATCAAATACAAGTTCATGTAAATTTAACCCCTTTGGTCACTGCATTTAAAATTACACCCATTGTCCTAATTCCTGATGTTCTTTACCTTATTCTCTTTTTTTTAATCCACAGAACTTCTTACTTCTCCATATGTATGAATATATATGCACTGCACAGTAACATCTTGGTCAAGGACATATTGTGCATGCAAAGATAATCCCATAAAGTGATGACAGAGCAGAAGAATTCTTATTACCTAATAGCTTGGTACATTTTGTTACAATGTAGCGCAATGTTTTGCTTGAGTGTGTGGTGCTGTTGGTATACACAAACCCGTGGGGATGCCAGTCATGCAAAAGTGTATCAGAAAGCCTGGGAGACCCAGTGTCACAGACCACCTCTACTTGTGCCAGCTCCTGGCTCAAACCCTAGCAACACATGAAAAAGAATAGCACACACAAATAACTGTATGCAGTACACAACAATGATAATAAGTAACTATTTTACTAGTTTGTATATTTACTCCTTCTATTTATAAAAGCATTTACTAAGACCATATGCCACACCGTGACAGCAGCAGCCTTGGACATTTCATGTTTACTGTGTGTCTTTTTTGCATCATTTTCTCCTGTGCTTGATCTAATCTCATGTTGTTTTGTTCACCAGGGTCCTTAAACGTACAAAACCTACTGCTAGTATTGCCATTAAGAAGGACATTGAATGACTGACTCGGAATCAAAATGAAAAGTGATTAAGGACCAGAAAGGCAGAAAATCAGTGGGGGATACTGGTCACTACTCAGGCATGTTCCATTCCACCATGGCTACAATACTGAAGAAGAAAGTAACAACACTTGTTAAAGAGGCTGCCTCACTGAATGCAACAAGATTAGCAAAAATCGGGAAGGACTTTTATCAGTCTAGAGAAACTTCTAACGACCTGGAGTGAAGTATAGCCTTCTCCACACCACATTATGGATGAGGAAAAAGTCTGTCTGCAATACTGAAAAGAGAGGCTAGCCCTGACTTCGATGCTGAATTTACTGCTAGTTCTGCTGCCTTAAACAATTTAATAATCTTTTTTTATTATTACATACGAGAGTTAGAGGTGAGTCTATGGGGTCTGACATGAAGGCAGCTGAGGAATTTTTGGAAACTTTAGATAAGCTTATTATGAAACTGGTTACCAAAGTAAATCTTCAACATGGATAAAACCTCCCTATTCCAGAAACAGATGCTTGGAAGTATTTTCATGGATATGGAGGCCAAATGACAGCAAATTTTATCAGTGAAACAGAGAAGTACTGTTGGGAGAACAGCATACCTTTCAAGATACTGCTTATATATTTTGTTTAAGTGCCCTATGATGATTATACAATGATGAAATTGCTTAACAATGGATTTATCAAAATGTATCCCGACTGATAAATGATGCATGACTGTATCTATTATACCTAAAGTTTATGGTCTTTTTCTCCTCTAGATACTGTAAGATCCATGAAGACAGAAATTTTTGTTATATGCAGTGATACAGAGGGAACATTTAGAATAGAGCCTAATACCTAGTTAGCTTTCAATAAATGTGTTGTCTGGATGAACTTAAATGCATTATGACAGCTAATTAGTAAAAGCAACACAATGATAGGAATGGGATTTTTTTGTAAGATCACCTTTTATTCCATCTTTAAAATGTACACTTACTTCCTAACTATGAGATCACATGTTTCTCTGCCAGGTGCTCTGAAAGGAACAAAACAAACAAACGGTTCCTAAACCACCATGTAGGGATGTGTGTACAGAAGAAGGGGCCACAGCAATGCCTCTAACGTTCCTAAAACCAGTGATCTCAGATCAAACAGCTCTTGGCCAACAATGTAAAGTACCAATGTACCAAAATACTTACACAAACCCAGAGCAGAAATTAAAAGCTTGCTATTTTCACATTAATGCAAGGAGCAGATTTCCTGGAGGTGACTCCCCTCACTTCAGAATACATACTTGGCCATCATCTATATTTATGTTCACCTAATTCTTCTCTTTAAAGACAAAATTCAAAAATACTTGGGCTGAATACTCTTATTGACACTCTCAAATATAATCCTTAGATGTGAAGTTCTTCATTAGATGGATAACCAAATACCTTTTCTCCCTCATTTTTAATCAATCAACCTATCTTTCCAGTTTCCTATAAAGAAACATGTAACAAAGCCACATATGCTAAAAACGATCCTCTAATCCCAGCTCTGTCATTTACCGGCTGCGTGTCCTGGTGCATGGCATGCATAGTCACAGAATCTCAGTTTCCATGTCTATTAAATAGGCCCAACGCCATGCAGAACTGCCAAGGTTTAGAGTTGCTGAATGCAGTCTTGGTTTCCAGCACACCTACTGAGATGATAATTTCTATTCTACTGACAGCTGTAAGACTAAAATCATGAATGGCATTTCTTTCTGTTATAATAACATAACTATGTCTTTGTGACCTGAGTTCTGGGGTCTCACTTGGGGGTAGAAAGAGGCAGCAGGGAACAAGGGGAGAGGGTGGGAAACCTGTGTTCTTATTCGTAATCATGGTTGTGTTGAAAGAAGACAGTCTGGCTTGGGCAGGGAGGGTTAGCCTTCTTCCAAACATGAAGGCAAACAGTGTGCCCTACTGAGTTTTTCAAGTAAGACTACAAGGCACCTGGAAAGGGTAAAGCAACTCCTCTGGATTAGAGTCTTGACGAATGACTGCTGTACTTTGCTATTCCATGGACCATGTTGACTTACTATTTAAATAATGATTCTTGCAGTCGCAAGCGATGTATACACGACCAAAGCACATATCTGAAAATATCCAAATTACATAAGGTCTCTGAAATGGCTGTATAATGCCAGGTAGTAAGGTGGTGTGGGGCATCTCTCTGCCTTGGCTAGTAGGGGCTCAGGTTCACATCTAATTTCAGTTTTGAAAAATGGGCAAGTGTGACCTTCACGTATCAAAGTGTTATAGAACCAAATTCCTGCTCACATTCAAATGGAGAGCCCACACGGACTCTGCGGAGGGTTTTCCTTTTTGAGTGTGGGGAGGTGGGAGTGAGAAATTTCTCTGGGATGAGAATTCATGGCATCTTCAACACCACCGCATCATGCCTTCACGGAAAGCTCCGGGACACAGGCACAGCCTCCTCAGCAGATGACCTGCAACGCCCCTGCAAAGCAACAGACCATTCCAAATCCAAGTCATCAAAGCAAGTTCTTTTGCTTGCGATGAACTTTAAAAAGGTGAATCACTCCTTTTCAGTCACCAAGTTCCTACGGGTAGGAAGAGAGCAAATGATCCCTCAGGCTTCCATGCTGAAACTATGAGCTATGAAATGCTTGTTTTGATGCCTTTCAAAACAAAAAGCTTTGAATAACTGTAGCCACAGATATCAACAAAAAGATATGCCCTAGAGTGACTCCACATGCATCAGCAGCAGCATCAAAATGGGACTCTTAATTCAGAGTCTATCCATGTGCCAGTCACTGCTAAACACTTTATAAACCCTGCCTCATTTAGTTCCTACCACCAGTTTATTCTGCTTTTCCAGATGAAGAAATTCAGGTTTAAAGAGGCTGAATTTGCTGTTGAATAAACCAGTAAAGGGCAGAGCTGCGACACGATCCCCACAGTGTTCGCCTCAGCGGCATTCTTCCTGCATCCCACTCAGGGAACTGCCGGGCTTCTGCTACCAAATCTGAGATGTCCACGAGCTGTTGTTAGGCCACTTCCAGATTCCTAAATCCCCCATCCTGCATCAGTCCCGATTATGAGAGGAAAACAGAAACCACATCAAATACCTTACCAGAGAGAATCTGATATGAGAAATCACATAGGTGGTGCAGAACCGAACAAATAAACAGGGAACCCTGAGGCACTGCAGAAAACAAAAATCAAAGGAAGCAACAATACCCCCAGGAAGAAATGAAGTAATCAGAACCTGTGCCTGGAGAGGGACGCTGCTCAGCCAGGCACCAGGCCACTGAGGAGTGAGCCCTGCCCGTGTGGTACTGTGTGTGCCAAAGCAGACAAAAACCAAAACAGACAAACAAAACAGGACATGGAAACCAACCACCACTGTCAGGGTGAAAAGGGCACAGCAAACGCACAGGCAGGAGCAAGCTCGTCCTCCATCTCCAGCCTCCTGGGCTCCCTCTTGCGCCCACAGCGGCGGAATCTAATGGGCAACCAGCTTCAGCGACTCCCAGCCAAACACAAAAGCTGAGGAGACAAGTGGGCTTTTGGAGCTGGAGACAAAGCGTAAGTACTAAGTAGCAGATGTCACATCTGAGCACAGTGGCTGGTGCGGCCGAAGAGCAGGTGCAGGACCCTTCACTCATCATCTGCCCCTTGTGCCCGAAGAGGACGGCTGACCCATAACCACACCAACTGAGGACTCTGCATTTGATCTGGTCCCTGCTGAACAGCTGCACAAATGAAGAAAATCAGGCTGCACTGGTGTCCACAATGTGTGAATCCTGCCCTGAAGCCTTTACCACATGCACCCTAACTCTTAAAGAACAATCGGTTCTGCTATCACAAAACATAGACATTCATACCGATCACCACGCTATGCAAAATTCCACAGAAAAGCCACAGCATTGATGCGAAAATTTGGGGTAGACTCTGTCAGCAACACAGGGAAAACTCCTAAGCATAGCAGCATAATTTCACACTATTATGATTAAGAAACACATACACCCTCCAGTAAATGTATATGGAACTTTATCTTGACAAAGTCCTGTATTTTGCTTGTGAAAGCAGATGTCAGACCAGCTAGCTGTGAAATGGTGGAAAGAAGGTCACCGGAAACTGGAGGGACAGTTATAGAGCCAGATGAGGAGTGTGTGCTCACGGCATGGGGACAAGCAAGGTGGCTGGCGGATCTTTTCAGTGTTCTGTGTACTCATATGCAGCTTTGTTTAGCTGGCTGCAGGACTCTGCGTTTCACTTAGTGTGTTCTGAGGACACAAATCTCACACCAGTAAATGTAAAATCCATGTTATGATGTTTTCCCCTAATACGTCAATAATATTGGAACAAATGATGATTTCAAAATAATCAAGAAACCAGAACTGATTATAACCGTGTAGGCCAGGCAGCATCACTTCCACCTTTATCGATGAGGAAACAACTCAGAAAGATTACACAAGATTACACTTGCTCAAACGTCTCCGAAAATAAAAAGGCACACTCTTGGACCAGCACTGTATTTTCATTTAAGATCCATCACTTGACAGTATGAGGTCAAAGTAGAACCTGAGGGCCATTTTCAGCACAGCTTTGCCAATGACCTTTTGCAGGTGGGCGTAAGTGCCCAGGGATTAAAATGCCTGGTGATCTCAATCTCCTTTAGGTCAGTGTTTAACGCAGAGCTGCTGAGCAAAGGGATTCATGTCTGCTCTGTACTTCTCATAAATGAACTTCTAGACCTAAGTCAAAGGGATCCTCAAAAGATGTTTGATAATACTTCAAACTCATGGAAATAAATGTTCCAACCTCTGCAGTCCAAAAATAAAACCTAACATAAATTTCTAAGTTCATTCTCTAGCTTCTGCCAGTGATCTTTCCAACATGCAGCAGTGAGCAGCTCCATTCACTAGCTTAATACCCACCACCGGTTTCCCGTTGCCCGGAAGATAAGGCCCAAGCACCTCCTGTGGAGAAGGGCTCCTCCCTACGTAGCCCACAGGATCTCCAGCTCAGCCCCCAGCTACCCCACGCTCTGGTTGCCTGAACTGCTTGTTTCCCACATCTACCAAATAGTCTCAGAGCTACGTGAATTCGCTGACAGTAATTCCTTAGCTGAAACGTCTGTGTCCTCTGCGCCTGACTGCTGAACACCCATCTACCATCTACTCACATGCTTCTCTGATGCAAGTTTTTTCTGATACCCTAATTCTTCAGGCAGAATAGGCCAATCCTTCCGAGGGGTCCCTGTACCCTACACTGACTCCTGCCAGAGCACTTTACCACTTGTCTTTGCCTATTTGAAGTTGGACCCCCCCAGCTTTCTCATACACCACATGCTATCTGAGGGCACAGGGCTATGTTTGCCAAATTTCTGCATCCCTCACGCCAAACTCAATGCCTGGCAACTGTGTCATGTATGTGTCATGGATGTTTCATGAAGAAATGCACAAATGGCTATAATGCTATCACAGCAGCAAAAGAGTACAATAATGTGGATCACTCTGGACCTTCTATCTTCCACCTAAAATCTGGCAAATACATCGATCTCCACTAAGTTTCTGTACCTACTGAATTGTTAAAGGTTAGTGATTACTACATGTATCAAAGGATTTTGTGAACTGGAACATGGCCTGGGCTTACCACAGAGGAAGATATTTGATGACAGGAAACTCACTTTGAACCAAAGGCATACTGAATTAAATTCAGATAGCAGCAGAGAAGAAAAATTAGATTAGGGAAATTCTCCCTCCCTCTAGCTGAAGTATTAAATGAAATATCAGCATAGGAAACTACGAAGGGCACTGAGGATAATAAACACTTCTTTACATAACTGATTTTTTACTTCTTTACATAAACGATTTTTTCAAATTCCTCCTGAGGCATGGGGTTGATTAACTCTTGGCTTATGTAAAAGCAACCAGACATCCAGTTCTACCTGGAGCCAAATTAAAGCAAAATATAAAATATGTGCAAATACCAGATCTATGATGTCGTGACATGGATCATTTGATGGCTTACCTGCCCAGCACTTTTGGGGATCTTTAAGAACTCTCTTGTATTGAAGAGTGTCTTGCTCTCTCCCTGAGCAGCAAGTAGCACAAGTCACCAATTGTATAACAGCATCCTCAGTCCCAAAGTATGCTAGGCACACTCTTCTTTCTTTTGTTTTATTTCTGTTTGTTGAGACAGGGTCACGCTCTGTAGTTCAGCC
Organism: Chinchilla lanigera; assembly: GCF_000276665.1. Lineage (NCBI taxonomy): Eukaryota > Metazoa > Chordata > Mammalia > Rodentia > Chinchillidae > Chinchilla > Chinchilla lanigera. The sequence goes on along the minus strand of NW_004955472.1, from coordinate 10,759,250 downwards.
TGGCCTTGAACTCACTATACAGCCTAGGCTGGCCTCGAACTCATGGCGAAACTTCTGTCTCAGCCTCCTGAGTGCTGGGATTACAGACGGCACCACCACACCCAAGGCATGCTCTTCTTGAAAATGCACATGCAAAAAAATATATCCCCAAGCCCCCAACTTGGATCTAGCAACACGGCTAGAATGGACACAGTCAAATTCAAACACAGACCAAACCTGTCCTCCTTAGGAGACAGCCACCCTGAAGCTCTAGGGTGCTTGTTCTTCCAAGTATCTGAGGAGGACTTTCATGGTATTCCTAATAGTTCCTCTAACTTCTGCTCCAAACATCTTTTATCGCTCATTTTCCCAAAAAGGTGTCCTGCCCATCAGCTCAATTTCCTACAATGGTGGTTTTGTCAGCCTCGTTAGGGTCACCAGTTAAAATCCTCAAATCATTCTTCACTCACGTTCTGTCTCCTCGGTGACAAATCTCCTCACTTCCCTTTCATGTTCATGACAGACGACATCTAAACCTCTTGACTGTGCTTTGGAATTAGACATAATTACAGCACCGTCCTGCTGTTATCTAAAATCCAAGCCCTTTCCAGAGTATATAGATGTTTCTGGGAAGTAACTGCTCAGCCACAAGTTCTGTTCTTCATGTCTATTACACGCAGTCAGGAGCAGTAATAAAATCTGTCCTAGTCCACAGAATGAGACTAGCAGGAGGGATATGCACCACTTCTAGGCCAGGCCCATGGCAAACTCCTTTATAATGTTCCTTTATGCTTTTCCCTTCACAGCAGGCAGCAATAAAACTTGAGGTCTTGGATGGTGAAGCCATAAAATAGAAAAGCTTGGACTCGGAAATACAGTATTATACACTGTCTGGCAACATCCACATTTAACTGATAACTGAAGGAACAAATTTCATTGTACTGAGATGCTAAAATATTGTGGGGTTTGATTTTTTAAAGTACACAAAGCAAAAAGACCAGAAACATTTAAGGTTTAAGCCATCTCCACGGGCATACTAACGAAGGCTGTGGAACTGCCCTTAACCATATCTGTAAATCCTACCTCTTATACTGCTTTTTAAAAAATCATAACCTAATTTTATTATATATTATAAAAACAGCCACTGTTTATTACCCTCTCCATAGGTGCTAAGCAGGAATCATGCTACATATTCTATGCATAGTAATCTTATAAATATCTTATAAGGTAGATATTACTATTATACTTCACTTAGTAAATAAGAAAGCTTAGCAATAAAAGCCTAGGCCACACAGCTAGAAAGCAGCACAACCACAACTGAAGTCCAACTCTCTCCTCTTACCTGTTTGCTACCTTGCCCTCTTTAAAGAGAAAAAGCAAGAGCGCGTGCTATATAATGGCTCTTGCTCTAGGCAGCGCGTGAAACTGCCCTTTACAACACGAATGTGCGTATTTCGGTCACACAGAATCAGCAGCTTGGTACTTTAGGCAACATCACTGAAGCCAAAGTCAAGCACAAGGTTCCCCAGCCTGATCTTAGCAGCTGGATGACAAAAATGCTTTTGTGCTGCTCTTCTCTGCCTCCCACACTCCAAGAACAGTGCTCCACCCTTCACCTCTGAGTTCCGCACATGGACATCTCCAGCGTTATGACGGAAGCATCTCTGCTTATCTTGTAATTCACCACCAGTTTCTTATCCACATTTAAGATTTAGTTTTCAAAGCAGCAGACCTGCCCCAGAATGTGGGCGAAAGGGGAAATGCTAAATCAGCCATATCTTCTGCCTTAATTTTTCTTCTCTTCAAGAAAATCCAGATGACAGCTAACATCACGCTTTCTAACCACCTTCAGAGATATGTGAGATCACAAGTAAATCCAGCATAATTTTAAAGTGATTTTTACATAAACTGCCTTGCTTATAAAGGACCACTTTCCAAATCAAAGGCCTATCAGGTGTGGACTCTCCTTACACAGGCGACTTACCAGACTGTGCTGACACTGCACTTCCCAGCAACAGCAAGGGAGCCGATTTGTGACACAGAGTAACTAGGGAAGCTAGAGATCACTTTCCAGAGGGCACTGACCTCCTAACCCATGAAAAGCTCTGTCCAGGTATTTATGTGCCAATGTTGGCACGAAGTGTAACTTTCTGAGTTGAAATGAAGACAAAGACAAATTAGGCACTTCCATGAAAGAACTGATTTTTTTCTATTGCTATGGTAACACTACTCCATTTTAGGAGAGGGAGAAGAAAGAATAGGCCTTAAAAATAAGCTATAAAATTTGTCAATGATGAACCCAAAAGGAGTCTAAAACATTCCTTTTAATTGGCAGAAATTTATCCAAGAGAAAGTCTGGTAAGTGTGCAAAACAGATATGATTGTGATAATACTTTATTAAAGAGTCAAACTGAACATGCCTAAATGTGCAACAATCACATGGTGTGTGCATCCAGGAGAATTCCAGAGGGCCATCTATAAGTTAGGGTGTGGGTATATATTTAATGACATGCATGTGTTGGTGGTGTATCAATAAGTCAATACCTAATTATACCACAGCACTTTATTAGCTTCCAGTGCAACAATTTCCCAGAGAAAAATTTCTGAGGATATTTATAGCAAAATACTAACAATAGCTGTTATTTCTGGGGAGAGAAATTTTGGAGTGATCAGAGAGGTTTCCCACGCGCTTTTCAGTATTTTCTATGATGATTTGTCATTATCTGCATAATAAAGAAGAAAAATGCACACATGGCTGTTATTACTTATTCAGAAATACCTGCTGCCCATTTCAGTACACCCTTCCCTGGTGTCTCCTCTTAGTAGAAGGGGTGAAATCCCCCCCTAACTCTCGCCTTGGACCTCAGCCTTAACTGAGTCATGTCCTCTGATTACTAGAATGAGAGTGGAAGGATTGTGAACCATCCACAGAAGAAAGTTTAAGAGCTAACCCGTGCTTCTATCGATTTTTCTTTTTCTCCCTACTGAGATAGACATATTCTAAACAGGATCGGCAGCTTCAGCTGAGATAGAAGAATGGAGAACATATAAAGCAGATGTGAGTTGATCTGTACTGAATCTTGGGTTGTCACAAGCCGCTGAGGTTGGGGGCTGTTTGCTTCCATAGCAATACATACACTAGCTAACTGATATGGCAGATTTACCCTCCACCCCAAACCGGACTAAGTATAAATATGACGCCCCTTCGATTACCTGTGTCTAGTTCCAGAGTGTCACAACGAGCTTAAATCTCTCTTCTAACACAGTGGACACTTGCTACAGTGCATTGTAGTAGCCCTCCCCTCCTCCTTTCCTGCCCCCACGTTCTAGGTCCTGTGCCTTTCTGTTTCATTAGCCCCAGCATCCTCCTTGCAGTCCACGTTTGTCCACTCAGGTACGTCTGTGGTGGTCACAGCCAACGACACTACTTTAAATATAAATTTTACTTCTGAGAAATAATTGTGTATAGTATATGTATAGCTATTATTCACATGTATTATATGGGGAACAAAATGCTGTTTTGATATACTTACGGTACCTCATATACTTATATTTTTCTATGTGATAAAATATTTAAAATCTACTCCTTTTGTAAGTTTGAATTGCACAGTATTATCCATTATGAGCACCAATCAGTCCGCTCCTTTCACCATTGTGAGATCTGTCTCCATTAAACACTGCTCTGCAATTTACTTCCACTGGTTCAAGCCTTCCTGGCCTTTTAGTCTAGAATTAAGGTCACTGCTTAATTCTTCAAACTCACTGCCTTCCTAAAATAAACCCTCAGCACCAGCCACGCTGCATTCGTTACTCCTTCTACATACCTCACACATTCCCACAGGAAGGGTACGGTGCTGGTGGGATGAAGGAAGCACTCCATGGTGCCTGCGCTGATCCTCGCGCCTCAGGTGGCTGAATGACAAGACCTGCTGATAATCTCCAGCTATGCCCACCCACAACTCCTTCCATCCCCGAGCACAAAAGAGCTACTTCCTTTCTCTTAGAATCTGGGCTGGCTTTGTGATTCGCTCCGACCAATACGCATACAGCAGAAGCACTGTTGTGGGACTCCCAAGACCATATGCATCTGGCAAGCTGCTGCTCTATCAGCATCCACCCCTAAGCGCTAGGGAAGCCCAGGATAGTCTACTGCAGGAGGAGAGGGCACACGGAGAGAAGCCTTGGGAGACGACTGGCCATTTGGGACTTAACTGCTCCAGCCCAGTTTCTAGCCAAATCAGCCACCCGTGACCCAGTCAATAGCACATGAGATAAAATAACTGCCCTGATGAGTCCAATCAAACCAAAGATTTGTAAGAAAATAAACTGTGGTTCTACAGAAAAACTTGTTCCATAGCAACAGATACCCAGGACAACAGGTATTTTCCTTACTGCTGCCCAGGACACAGTAACACTCCAGCCCTTCAGGCAAGCCTGAAGGACAGCATTCTTGGCAGGTGACAGGACTAGCCTGCCTATAGGTGACCAAACATGCAGCACATTTAAATAGTGGGGGGAAAGGTATAGCTTGCACATGACGTGGGAGGAGAAACTGGTGGCAGATACTGACATCAGTACTACTGACAGGATGGCAAACAAGGCAACACTGCTTTACAACCTAGGTGTGGCATAAGAGCCCTGCTGAAGGTATGGATAAGAGCTAGCACATGGGGCTGGGGATTTAGCTCAGCGGCACAGTACCTGCCTGGCAAGCACAAGGTCGTGAGTTCGATTCCTGGTACTGGAAAAAAAAACCAAAACAACAAAAACAAACAAAAAAGAGCTAGCACAATCTGCCATTTCTGTGGCTCTCTTCCCACAAGCTAGTAAGGATTCAGATAGTCAGGTGGTATCAATAACAAAGACATCTCCTTCCACCCCGCATACCTGCCACATGCTAGTTATCAGGAGAGGCCATAAACCCACCATGGGCAGAAGCAGTACTTACCTCCTGGGGCACACGAGCTCCAGGTCCACTAGCAAATCACCAATCTCATTTCTTCTTGTTTCTGTGCACAGAATGACTGCCCAGGGCCCCCTGCAGTTACGTGTGGCCCATTGACTTCTAGCCACCAAAATGAGGGTGGAAATGACAAGCACATTTCCCAGTCTGGCCATTAAAAAACCCCATGGCCGCCCCCTTTCATGGCAACCTTCGAGGTCATACAATGACAAGGGTCCCAAGAAGGCCAGGTCCTGGGCTCTGATTTACAACTGGAGAAACGAGCCACCCAAGCCAGAACATCCATTTTAGTGAATGAAATGCATCACTGTCTCAGATGCACTACTGAGATCTTGGCACTGTCTTTATGGCGATTGTCGTATACCCTTCCAGCGCATCCTAGGTGCAGCATTTAACAGATATGCCTGAAAATGCCCTTCAGTGCACAGATAATTAACTAAGGGTCTCCAGATGGTTTGGAAAACTATAATACGGAGTGAAAATTTTAGCACTCAGAATATCTAATGGATGTCTATGCTAGGCTTACAGGCCACCAAAACATCAGGAGTCTCCCCTTTGACCTCAGATATGTTAGCCAGTAGAAGCACTGTCAAATGCCATGATAATCCAGAGTGCTGAGCTGCAGTTTGGGCAAAATACCTATTAGTTTAAAATCAGTCAACAAAATCTTTCATTAGATAAAATGGGAAAACAAAAGGGGACTGGGGATAAAGCTGAGGAGTATAAGCACCTACCTGGCAAGTACAAGTTTCTGAGTTTGATTCCTGGCACCAAAAAAAAAAAAAAAAAAAAAGATAGAATAGAAAAATTGGTACAAAAATTTGGAACCCAGTTGGGTGTGATGGCATAAACCTATAATTCCAGAACACTGGGAAGCTAGCGCAGGAGGATACTATGTTCAAGTCCAGCCTGCCTCAAAATTTAAAAATAGAGTGGTACCTCAGTTCAGGAACACTTTTGTTTGTAAACAATTTGATTCACACACAGAAGAGTTTGACAAAATTTTGTTTTTGTGAAACTCTGCATTGGGTAACAAATACAACCAGACCCATCTTTCCTGCACAAATGTGGCCATCTCTTCCAGAATCCTCCAACAAATTAAGTTCATGAACCGAGGGACCACTATAAATAGGTCTGAGGATACAGCTTAGGGCAAGGGGCCTGGGTTCCACCCCCAGTACTAAAACACACAGAGACACAAACCTTGGTCCTGCTCATGTTTTATTTTCCTTAAAAAAAGTACGGATCACAACAGTGAAGTGCAAAAGCAGAATCAAAGATCACCAAGACACCCATGAATATTACTCTATCTTTTGAAGGCATCAAGACTGAACCAATCAGCTGGATGGCTTTGGGCATGTTAATCTTTCTGAACTTTAATTGCTTTTAGCTTCCTTCTTCCATTTACCTGCAGTGGCTCTCAAGACGGGGGAAAATGAGCATCTCCGGAGAGCATGGTAAAGCAGATCACGGGATTCCACCCTCAACAGAACTGGCGGGAAGGCCAAGAATGTGCATTCCTAACAAGCGCCCAAATATAACAGGGTTCTCCACAACAGAATCAGTGACATGCGTACAGACAGGAAAGGGCAGAGAGGAAAAAAGGAAGAAGGAGAGAAAAGGAGGGAGTGAAGGAAAGGAAAGAAGAGAGAAGGAGATGCAGATTTAGTTTGACTAACTCTAAGGAGCTGACTCCCTTGACTGTAGACCTGGCAAGTCTACAGCGTGCACGCCAGGCCAGCAGGTGAGACACCCTAGCAGAGTCGGTGCTGTAGTCCTGAATCTGCAGGTCATGTGGAACCGAAATCTTCCCTCCTTCTGGAGACTTCAATCTTTTCTCTTAAGGCCTTCAACCATCAGATGAAGACCCCAGATAATAGAGGCTAATCTGCTTTACTCAGTGTCTACTGATTTAACGGTTAATCTAAAAACCACCTTCACAGCAACATGTAGACTGGTTTTTGAGCAAACATCTGGGCACCATAACCATGCCAACTTGACACCTAAAATAAACCATCATATAAGGTGGTGCTGAAGTCCTGAAATTCCTCTAAGAGCCACTGCTCTATAGGTCAGCGGTGCAGATAAATTATCTAAGAGGAGCAGCAAAGAATTTTCAATTATAATGGCCTCTTCTACTCCCTTTTATAGGCCTTCGAATTTTTAATCAAGCAGAGAAACCAGATTTTTGCCATCTAAATATTTGAAAATTTGCTTGTGTGAAGTGAATATGTAAAATATACATCTGTGGTTGCTTCCTAAACTCAAGCCAGAAATTTCCGAATTCGCCATTTGTTTATGTTACCTGAGCCACTTTTCCATCAAAAGTTTAATTACGGTACTGAGATCAACAACCTCAATTGACAGAGGCAGACATTAGATGTTACTGTGGTTTCCCATCCCACCCTAAGCTTTCTCCAATCTCCACAGACTGCAGACCTCCTGAATTTGAAAGTTATGCTGATATTCTGACCAGGCATTTAATAATTACATGCCATATAAACACAATGAATAATTTCATTATGTTGAAAAGTTAAAAAATATGATATAAATGAAATGCTAATTATTCTCTTTTAAAAGAGTTGTAAGAGTTGTTTCCTACTAGGATTACAGTCTTGCTTTTTTGACACATTTTTAAAAATCTGCATTTCACAGCAGTTAGGGAATAGCAGGATTTGGTTTAGATTTAATCAGATGAGAACTAATTCAGCTTCGGGCCAAAATGACACTCGGTGGGAGAGGTTGGGAGGCTTTCACACTACATTTAAAAAAAAAAAACACATCTCTTTCACTCTTCCTTGAACTTTCACTTTGCTTGATACTATTCCTAGAATTTAATTCCTAGCTCCCCCAAGGGTAGAGAAAAGCCATTTAATATATGAGAATGTAAGACATCTTTAATAAGGTTTCTGTGATACTAGAATCAAATGATCTTTTTTGAGAAACTGATTCTGGGAAAAGAGACAATAAACAAACAAACAAACAAACACACATGTCTTATTTTTTACCAAACTGATACACCAAAAATATTTGTAACATGTCTTTTCTAAGTTCACTATTATTGTGTTTTGTAAATTATACTTCACAAAGTTCTTTATAATAGGTGTTAAAAAAATTTATCAGATGAGGGGAGCTCCGGGTTTACCAAGCTCTAAACTCTAAAAAGTCTGATATTTTAAAATGCTAATATATACACTGTGATTGTTAAAATGTGTTCATGCATGCACATGAGCATGAAGTCCTCACGAATTCCAAACTTACTGCTCATAACTGACTCCTGCTTCTCCTCAGAACATCTCTCAGGATTGGTTTTCTACCTAAAACACACGAGAAAATGACTTGAAGGTGTATTCAGGGTAAACCAACACTCACAGCTGACGGGCCTCTGCTTAAGGAGATGCTTGTAAATATCAGTCTCTTTTGGGACCCGAATCAAATCCAAGTCAGCAAGGGTCAAGTTCTTAACTGAGGAAAAAGCAGAGTATCAGCCTTAGCAACAGCCATTTCTTCAGTTTTTCCAACACTGTAAAACACCCATTTCGCTATAGTAACAGCATGGACAAATGGTAAAACAACTGCCAAATAACCAAAGGAGAAAACTAATGGAATATAACAAAGGAAACTAAAATATCAATAGGAGTCATTTATAGACTGTTCAGCTTATGAATGCTTTGTTTGTTCTTTGTGCTGTTCTAGTTTTTATAAACTTCCTAAAAGAACTGTATTTTTCTAATCAAAAAGTAAATATAAATATCATTTTAAAAGGCAATGTAATGTTCTTTCTTCTCAGGGGAACTTTTATAATATAAACACAGCATCATCATTTTCCTTTCATAACTCAAAGAAGAATATGGAAGATCTAGAGCAGACATTAAAACAAACATATACAAAATGGACAAGAGTGTGAAACATGCCTTTGTTTTCTCTGTCTTGAGCTGTTTTTTTTTAAGAAAGGAGAACATACACTTTCACAGGAGATGTGCTGCAGACCCCCAGATCACAACCTAATCTCTATAACCTGTGAATGCTCTTACTTTACATGGTAAAGACAGATTTTGCAGATAAGACAGATTTCAAGATTTTGAGATTATCTTGGATCATCTGCATGGACTCTAAATGCAACCCACGTTCTTATGGAGGGAAGAAGGGAGCGTGACATAGGTAGAAGGGCTGAAGGCCTGACACCACAGAGGCAGAGGCTGGAGGACACAGCCAAGGAATGTCGGGAGCCCTAACAAATGGAAGCAGTACAGAACGGATACTACCTTAGAGGCGCCACAGGGGAGCAGGACTCTGGGCTTTGCTTGTATCTCCAAGGAGCAGATTTCAGAATCTGGCTTCTACCACTGTGATGGTAGAATTTTTCATTTATTATTAAGCCACCCAGTTTGTGGTCATTTGTGAAAGTCAAAAGAAAACTAATGCGATATCCTAGTGCAAGGCAGGAAGTGGCTTTAATAATCCACTGGAGACTGACCTAGATGACCAGTCTCTAAAGGTGATCCAGCCTTCGGTGACCATCCCTTGGCCCCTCTGCAAAGACGAGCAGGGCACTGGCTTACGAGCTCTGGGTGCAGTGCTTCCGGGTCACGTGCTGGTGGAGAGTGTTATCTTTAACTCAAAGACACAAGCCCAGTCACGGGAAAACTGAGGCAACGCCTATTTATTAGTAAATACATATTTTCTAAGATTTTTAGTTTTATGTTTAAAATCAATTCTTTGGCTAGGAAATTATTCAAACATACATCTGAAACAATTATATATCCATACCTATAGTTCCTATGTCAAACAAAAAGCACTACAAATGTAGAAAACAGAGAATGTTTTCAATACGAAACAGATGAGAAAGAGACAGTTCACTTATCTTAAGTTATTGATTAAACTTTGAGAGAATAAGATATATACTGTGGGAGATATCAGTGATTGAAGAAAGAATTTCTGAACTTGTAAATCAAATTCATTCCACTTAAAAGTTCCATTATCTCCTATTGTACCAAAATTGAAAGGAGGTTATTGCTTTTAGAGGTTTAATTTAAATTTAGGTCCTTCAACAGCAAATCCAGTGATTTATCACACTGATTGAATTCTAATTCTCTTCCTGTGCTGAATTCTAGAAAACCACTTTCTTCAAACATTAGTGCTACTAAGATACATGGCACACTTACGGGCTTGCTTTAGTCCTCAAAAAAGTATTTTATATACCAGTTAGATGAATAAAGCAGTGTTACTATCACGTAGTGATAAAAGCAGACGTACTTTGTACAAGAAGTACTATTAGGCATGGTATGTTTTTTCAGGTATGTTTTTCTTTTAGAAAATCTGCCTTCACAAAATGATGAAGTACATATATATATATATACATCCACTACAGCACAAAAAGAATCTAAACAACTCACAACTCATTTTTCTTCAGAGGGACTTACTCCCTTTTCCTACCACTTCACATAAAGTGGCTTACTATCTCAATGGAAAGTAAAATAAATTCAAATCTGAAAGTAGATTAATTTCACATAAAAGTTAGAGCACAGACTTGATAGCTGTTGCACAAACCATTTCATTTTCTTCACGGGAATATTAGCTAGACTAGCTATCCAAACCTCACCTTCTACACTTATAACTGAGCATAAGACTGAGACCTGGCCTATCAAAAACCAGGCATAATGATGCACATTGCTCACAGGCCGGGCCATTAGACACCTCCCCCAACAAAAAACAAAACGTCTACACTCTCTTCCCTTCCATGCCATCCTTGGGGGCCAAATGGGGAGGTCACAAAAGGCAAGGAGCCTAAAAAGATACACATGAACCACTGGCATTTACTTCTTTTAATAACAAACAAAAGCTTTACTAATACAGCACCTACTTTATTTGCTTAAAGTTAATTCCATTGAAATAAAAACACATGTGCCAAAAGACAAGGAAAAAATGAAAATAAGCTCACCATGGTAAGGAACCAGGACAAGTAGACCAAGACCTAATGGTGTATGGTCCCCATCTTAAGAAAGAAATGTGTGCAGGTTCTCCAAGTTTTTGTGGAAAAAGAATCTCCAAGTGCTGCTGTGGAAATGGCACGAGCATTCTCAAACAGAGGGGTGACCATGGGCAAAAAGTTTAAGGTGCCAGAGAATGTGGGCCTTGCAGGGAACAGGCAAGCAGCAAGTGATGAGGCCATAAATACAGGTAAGCACAGCCTCAGGATTCTCTGCGATGCAATCACACATCAGCACCACTGCCTAACCATGTGGATGACAATGTAGTGAAAAGTCACTGGAGCTTTAACGGCAGTCCAGAGTTAAAATTTCAATTTGAGGAAAGCATTCAAACCTTAGGGGACAGGCTTTTTCCCTCAGGGAATGGGGTACTTACAGAAGGAAACAGACCAGGCTCACAAGATACTGGGATTCTTACATCACAAATCCAAGGTTCTGTAAGTGAGCTTTGAAAACATAACCAAGGAAGTATTTTCCTAAAGGTATATACTCATTTAGGAAAAATCACTTCTTCATAAACCTGAAAGTTTTATTATTTTCATATATTTCTACTGTATACTTATGACACAATTTTCATCACATCTCTTTCTGGATTCATTTTAATGGAGACAGCACACACATATATACACACAAATGCATACATGTGCCCACAAACATGCGGCATGGGGGAGAGGAAATAAATAACAAAGTAACATTCCATCTATCCAGAGCTTTGTCTTTTTTTTTTTTTTTCCGGTACCGGGAATCGAACTTACGACCTTGAGCTTGCCAGGCAGGCGCTGTGCCGCTGAACTAAATCCCCAGCCCCTAGAGCTTTGTCTATCGAACAATCATGAGACTCTTCTCACGTGTGAAAAGGTCCCTAAAAGGCAAAGAAAGATGTCATACTGACTACTATTCTAAAAGCACAGCACTTTTCTCACAGAAATGTCCCTCAAAAGCTTATTTTGAAAACTTAAATTGTATGGAAGTAAAATTATACAGAGAAGGCAAGCATCTAACTTTTTAAAATTTGTAAGACTTTAGAGCATTTTTAGGTCACAAAAAATGTGTAGAAAGTTCCCATATACCCTTTTCCTGCTCTACATAAATAGCATTTCCTGTTATTAACACCGTACATGGATGTGGTATATTTGCCAGATTTCTGTCGTTAACTGAAGTCAACAGTTGACATAGGGTTCACTCGGAGCTGTATGTGCTGCAGGTTTTGACAAATGCATAATGTCAAGTGCCCACCTTTATAGTTTCATAAAAATAGTTTCACAGCCCATAAACCACTTGCCCCACTAGCTCATCTTCCATCTCTCTCCTTCTGAACATCTGACAGCCACTGATCTTTATACTGTCTCTATAGTTTTGCCTTTTCAGGAATGGCGAAAGATGGAATCATACAATGCACACGCAGCCTTTTCAGACAGCTTCTTTCACTTGGTAATATGCACTCAAGTTCCTCATGTCTTTTCATGTCTAGGTGGCTTATTTCCTCTTATCACTAAATAATATTGCACTGTATGAATGGAAACAGTTTATCTACTTAACTATAGAACAGCATCTGGATGGCTTCCAATGTTTGCCAATTATGTATACAGAACTATAAACATATAACTAGCAGCCTGACTGCTGGATTATATGGTATAACCATGGTGAGGTTTGTAAAAACTGCTACAGTCTTTCCAAAGTGACTGTATCATTCTGCATTCACACCATTAATACGTAAGTGTCTGCTATTCCATATTCTCTCACCAACATTTGGTGTTATCGGTTTTTGAACATTAGCGGCTCTAATACATGTGTTTCAGTATCTCCTGACATTTGAACTTGAGCATCTTCTCATATGCTTATTTCCCATCCACATACATTCCTTGGTGAGGGAGCTATTTAGCTTTTTGTTTATTTGTTAACTGGCTGGTTTACCTCTTGCTAAACTGTATGAGTTCATCTTTTGGACAATATGTAATTTGCGAAGACTTTCTCTTGGACTCTGCTTGTCTTTTCACTCCCTGTCTTTGCATAGCTAAAGGTTTTCATTGAAAGTTGGCTTATCAATATTCGCTCCTCATGGATCATGCTTTTGGCATTCAATTTAAAAAGTCATTATCAAACCCAAGATCACTCAGATTTCCCCTTTGGTTACTTTCCACAAGTTGAACAGTTTACTACATTTAAATCTATGAATCATCTTGAGCTAATTTTTGTGAAAGACATGAAGTCATGCCTAAATTCACTTTTTTTTTTTTTGCTCATACTGTATTATCCAGGTGTCCAGGCACCATTTGTTAAGACGACTATGCTTTGTCCATTAAATTGCATTTGCCCTTTTGTTAAAGGGTAGCTGATAGTATTTGTGTGAGTACGCTTCTGGGCTATCTATTCTACCCCTCCGATCTACTTTGTCTGTCTTTCACCAATAACACATTGTCTTAATTACTATAGCCTTATAGTAAGTCTTGAAGTCAGCTAGTGATTTTTAAACTGTTAATTAGAAAGGAGAAAAAAAAAGACCATAGTAAGGTTCACGGATAACTCATTAATTTAAGGAAAGAAGAGAAATGCCTAGAAGCAGCCTAGACTACTCAGTTATGCAGAACCTAGTGTGCGGACGATGTAGGCTGAGCCCTCAACTGACCCAGATGAATGAGCAAGAAATAAAGTTTTGCTATTTTAAGGCAGCAAGGTCTGGGAAGTGTTGTTACTGCCATATAATCTAGCCTATTCTAGCCACAGCACCTTGGTCTGGGAATACTTCTGACAACCTTAAGGAAAACTGCTTTTGATCTCTGAATCCTTCAAGAACTCAACAAATAAGCACCTAAAAAGAAGGGAAAAAAACACCTCTAAGGAGAGCTATATGGGGGGGGGGTTGTTTGTTTGTTTTTTGGTACCGGGAATCAAGCTTAGGACCTTGCACTTGCCAGGCAGGCCCTGTGCCACTGAACTATAACCCCAGGGGAGCTATATATTTGATATGGCACTTTTAATAGTAAGTAAAACCCTCAGCTTTTGCAGATGTACGGAATTCTCCACAATTATTCAGATGCCATAGGGTATCTGCACTTGACAAAGAAACAAGTTTTAGTCTGAACTTCAATCAGGCAGGGAATCTTACTGCACACCAGAGCAGAGCTTCTTTCTTCTACCATTGTGTGGGGGGTGGGTTTGGAAGCGTGGGCCAGAAACCGGCACAGAGAGCTAGCAAAGTCACTCACTACAACTCCACAGGGACAGTGGCTGTCCAGCCATCATGACAGGCATGCACCATATTTTGTGTAAGAAACTAGACTCAAACCACTGGTGAGCAATACAAAAGACTTTGTAATAAGGCTTTGATCAATGTCATTAGAAAGGACTGAGCAATCCTGCAGTAAAAGCGATTCCAATACAGACTTGCAAGGCAGAGAAGCAAGGCAGACACACAGGACATCAGTAAACACCACAGGACAAGCCGGCTAGCCAAAGGGAGGCTATCCTAGGCATGAGCTGGGTCCACACCAGATCTCTGGCGAGAAGCAATGAAGAGCTCCCACATTCTACTCTCCAAACTGTGTAATTATTGTGCACATTCACATTTTCAAACATAGGACATGTTTTAATTAATAATACAGCAGGCCTCAGCAAACAACGGTGTGCAGCCCAGATCCAGCTGCTCCGGTAAGGAACATTGTCTTGGAATACAGCCATGTGTTTACGTATTACCCATGTCAGCTTTAAGCACTACAACACAGCCGAGTAGTTGCACCAGAGATAACCTGGCTTGTAAAAGCCTATCAGGCCCTTTATCCAGAGAAAAAATTGATTGACTCTTGATCTAGAATGTGGATTTAGTTATCCAACAAGTGCTTTTCTTGTTTTGCGGAAACTCAAGCTATAAAGCACACTCCTACTACCTTCATTTTAAAGGCACCGTCAACTAGTATAAATATTCTTGTGTATTCGAGAAAATGCTAGTGGTGCTTACTCTGAGCAGAGGTGCTGGGAGGTTTGGTTAGGGACATCTACTGTTCACTTTTAACTCAGTAGTTATAATGGTAAAAAGTAATCAAAAAAAAGAATATAAATCATGCCAATTTTCCAAGAAATGACCAAGAAAAGGGATGACTTGCATAAATTATTACATACATATATACACACATACACACAGTAGATGCCATGTTTCTTTAGAATGCTGAATCAGGTGTCCATGTAGTCAGACAAACATGTGAACACCATGGTACTGAGTGAGAAAGGCTGGATACAACATAATACATCTGTAATGTTTCAGCTTTAAAAATATATTAATGTGCAAAATAGGCATGGAAAAAAATGAAAGGATATGTGACAAAATGTATGCATTAAAAAAGAATGTTTAACATTTTGCTTCTCTATACTTTTAAATTTTCAACAGTGAACATGGATTCCTTTTCATTACTGAAAGAAAAGAGAAATTTAAAAGATAACAGAGTAAATAGAAGGGAAGTTTCCGAGTAAATAGAAGGGAAGATGCTGGTCACATTCTGTTCCTGATCTGGGGTCCTGTAATGGGAAGGTCCAAAGTGTAAAACTTCATCAAGTTCTACACTTATGTGGGCCTTTGGGGGCATATGTTTTAAAACATAACACACAGCTCAAAAGGGAAAGAAAAAGCTTATACAGAACCTAATTTCGGCAGCGTTTATCAACTACCTCCTGGAGCCTGGACTAAGGGTAAGGACCAAAACACAGCACTAAAGACAGACACAGAAGGCACACTTACAGAGAGCAGTGAGATTACAGACAACATACATGGAAGCACACCTATATGCACATGCTTACATACATGTGAGCTGCAGGACTTAAATCCACAAATATCTGACCAGTTCAGGCAAAAGGGATATTGGTGCAGATTCAAAGGGCTGAAAGGAAATCGAGAGCAGAGAAGCACCTAGCCGAGGAGTTCCTACGTGGATATGGTACTCAGCCCACCTCCCCAAGGCACACCTGGTGATGTCTAGAGACACTTCTGGTTGCCATGACTTTGAGAGTGGTAGTAGCATCAAGTAGGTAACGGCCAGGGATGGTGCTAGACATCCTACAAGGCCCACGACAGCCCGAGACAACAAAGAATAATTTGGCCCACATCAACTTTGCCATGCTGAGAACTGCTGCCCTGGGCCACTGTTATTAAAAGTGCTGTTGGTCTGTTGGCCAGCAGCTTTTAGCAGCATCTAAAACTAGGTCAAAAATTCAAAATCTTGGTGCTGCCTTCAGATTATTTAATCACAGCTACACAAGATCCCAGGGGGCTCTTAAGCACCGAAGATTTGAGAAGCACAACCCTCAGCTCCTAAAATAACTGGAGTGACATAATGACTTTGCCAGGCATGTCTACCCCTACACGACATCCCATTTCTCGCTGTAGGTGAGATTCTGCCTCATGTAGGAATCCTGGCTGCTTTGACTTCCTGAGGCTCATGCCGCAAACCTCTCTCCACAGGTGAGACGCTAACTCTCTCCCTCAGTTGCTAAGCTAACCCAGTAACAGCAGGCTCTTACAGCCACAGAGGAAGATAATGGGGTACATTCCTACCTAGATTTGGGATCAGGTAAGTCCACACTGACAACTTAAGATGATCTCTGAAAAATAAGAGACAAGCAAGACATAGTAAGATATTTATCAAATATTTAACAAACTTTCATTACGTTCCACATACTCTCCTAGACTTGGGAATACCTTCATGAAAGGATAAGGTCGTGACCTTGCCCTTGAGGAGTGTATATTCTACTGGGCAGTTGCAGGTGAACACACAAAGAGATGACGCAGTACATCATTACGGGATACAACAAATTCTTCAAAGGGGAAGGAAGGAGCGGGAAAACGTGGCAAGTGAAGAGTGATGAGATGGGACACCTCAAGTAGAAGGACAACGAGCTAAAACTGGGACAGAAAGCTGAAGGGTAAGGACTCAGCCAAGCAACCAAGCAAAGGACATTCAACAGAGAGATATCAGCAAATAAGAAGAGGGCTTGGGGTTCGGTGTAAGGCAGGGCTGAGGGACAGGGAGCAGCAGCAGAGAGAAATCACAGAGCAGCATGAGGGACATCTCAGAGCAACTCCCCCCGGGAGAACAGTATGTGTGGACTGAAGCCGTGGGCGGTGAGTTCTAGGCTCTGGCTGCCTCCTCGGGATCTGGAGCCCATCATTTATCAGAAGAGTGACTACCTCATAAGATTGTGAGGGTTACCAGTAATATATGAAGGTATCTTACAACACAAATGGCCCAAATCTGGTTCACTACCTGTTTTGTATCACCTGTGCCATAAGAATATTTTCTTCTTACATTCTTAAACAGTCACATTTTAAGTGATTATATAAGTACCTATCTTAACCTTGGTTTTGCCTCTTGCTCTGCAAAACCCAGAACATTTACTGTGAGACCTTTTACAAGTCTGTCACTGAACCTGGGCTCCTCACAAGCTGTTCAGGCTGTAAAAGCCAGCACTGCCATCTTCCATCACAGGGGACTTGCTCCCAGCCAGGCCCTACCTGAGGCTCTTTATGTAACCTCCACAGGTAAGCACTACCCTAATACAGTGACAACACAGAGGAGGAACTTTCCAGGATACTATTATTTAATTCTGAAATTAAAATCCAGAACTCAGTATGCCAAAGAGGCATGATTCTTTACCTTGTGAGCATACGCCACACAAGTAAGCCCTCTATTAATTTGTTCTCCAAGACAGATATTTTGTCTCTCACACATCTGACATTGAGACAGTTTAAAATGAAACCACGTGAATTTCTATCATGCTGCTTATTGTTATGGCCAAAGAGGGTGGGTGAGAATAAGAAAAGGAGGTTGTTTTTAAGAGTCTCTCTTTTTACTTCTCTTCATCTAGTTTTCTACAAGAAAATATTATTTTTTTACAATAAAATACTTATTTTTTAATAAAGCACACAAGCAGAAATAATCAGCCTCACCCAGAACATCTACATTGTACTTTTTAAAGATGGTACTATTTTGACAGCCAAAAAGACACTTAGGAATACAGCATTACAAATTCAAGATCACGTCTATGAACTTGACTTGAAAAAACCCATCACAAAAATACAACCTACCATCTGTACGATGTATTCAGAAATGATTAGCATAGTATGAAAAAATAATGCTGGAACAGCAGAATTTTTTCCTACATATTTAAAGAATGCTTCCTGATCAGTATTCTGTTCAGATTTCTCTATGAGGTATAAGCAAAAAGCAAAATGGAACATCAGGTCAAGAAGACGGAAACAAGAAGTAAATAAAGATGAGAAAGGAACATTAAATACTCTTTACTGAAAATGTGCTGCTGCCCTAGAAACTTGAAGCCCAAGAGAGAATCTGTGTGCATCAAGGCTGAGAGCTGCCCTGGGAAACCTCCCCCTTGCGCCTGCACATGTTAAGCCTGGGTCCTCCTTCCACTCACTCGGCCATCAAAAGCTGTAACACCAGTCCTCTACAGCAGACTGCTCTCACGCAGCTCGGGGTGAAGCCACAGTGATGACTGTGTGCAAGCAGTCGGGCACAAGGAGCTTCTGACAGCAGCTGGTGCTTTCCAGGAGGGACACTGTGCCCCAGTTCTACTCCCTCAGCAGTCATGGTGTAGTCCTGCAAATTTTAGTAAGAATAAGCTGGGCACGGTGGTACACACCTGTAATCCCAGCACTCTGGGAGGCAAAGGCAGGAGGATTTCAAATTCCAGCCCAGCCTGGGCAATTCAGCAAGACCTTGTCTCAAAATAAAAAATTTAAGAAGGGGCTGGGTATGTAGCTCAGCATGGAGGTCCTGGTTTCTATCCCTAGTACCAACAACAACAAAAGGCAGGGCAAAGCAGTAATGTCTCAGCCCCACAGCCGTCCTATGTTTCTGCGACTTAGATCGTGAGGTAATGTTCATATTTGTATAAATACATTCTAGCAAAGTGGGTTCCAAACAATATAAATTTTAGGAAATTATGACCCAACCAAAAACAGGGAAGTATATTTCCCTCAATGAAAAATGTGCCAAATGTACATGTATTAAGAGAATATTTACTGCACACATGCAATGCCTCGAAGGACTTAGGGGTGCTCTGTTTGCATCTGGAAAGCAGGCTGGGTAGCTCTGCTCTTCTCTCTGCTGTTGGGCTTATTATACTTCTAGAAAAACTTGGTCACGCCAAGAGGTGATCAAGAAAATGACCTCCAGTACTGCATGGCTGCCAGAAGCCTGATATCTGACACAGATCTTCACCTCTCAGGGCCAGAAGAGCTGAATCAAGCTGAGACAATCCCCGGAGATTTTAAATGCAGAAAAGAAAAGGGTATGGTATGGACCGCCAATCTTTCTCTCTGAGGGTTTGCTCTTACCCTCAGGAGGCCAAAGTTGTCCAGTCTGCTACCCCTCTGATGCTGTCAAACTGGCTCCTTCTGGCGCAGAGGGAACATGTGAAAACCACAGCACAGTAGGGTGATTTGTTCATGATCATCGCTGATCACCTCCAAGATTTCTCCAAATCCAGAAAGTGCCTTAATTGGCTGTTGGAGTAGGTCATGATTCTAATTCTGGTGAATAAAATGCTACTTTAATGCTGGCTGGCATTCTTCTGTCTATAGACAGAAAAGACAGAGAAATTTGCAAGCACTGACAATGCCCCTGCTACAAGGTATGTAGGGGTTAGAGAAGGACATATAAACATTAACATCCAGAGTCTGCTGAATAAACTAGTACAGGGGCCAGCAAACCTTTTCTGTAAAGAGCTAGCTAATAAATATTTTAGGTTTTGTGGGCCAGATGGTCTCTCTTGCAACTACTCAACTCTGTCATTCCAGGGCAAAAGCAGTTATAGAAAATATATAAACGAACAAGCGTGGCTGCGTTCCCATAAGACTATTTCAGAACACTGAAATTTGAATTTCATATAATTTTTACAGGTCACAAGACATCCTTCTTTAAAATTTATTTTTATGTTTTTTTTCTCAACTATTTAAAAACATAAGGATGATCTTAGATCGCAGGTCCTACAAAAGCAAGCAGGATATAGTTTGCCCATTCCTGACCAAGTGAGATAACAGCCATATTCAGCACTCCAGCATGGAAAATGCAGAGCAGGGCCTTTTTTTTTTTTAAGACTGGTCCTCCCTGACTTAACCTGTTCCCTCCCTCAAACTTCCAAAATCTTCCCCAGCAGATAGACTTGTCTCCACTTGCTTTGTCTCTGCTCTTATCTCCCATGGCCCCCACCTCCTCTAGTACAACTCTCCCTTTCAAAGTAATGTCTACGCAGCACAAAAAATTAGCTCTAAAAGAAGTGCAGTCAAGTCTCTCCTTGTTAAATTCAGTCATTCCCAACATGCTAGAATAAACTCCAGATCTCTTACCATGACTTGCAAGGCTCTGCCTCGCTCTCCAATTTCATCATGCTCCTCTCGTCTCTGACCTTGAACGATGGCTCACTTTGTGTGTCAACTTGACCAGTCCAAAGGATGCCCAGATTATTTTAGTCAAACATTATTTTCAGTCTGTGAGGATTTTGCTGGATGAGATTAACATATGAATTGGTAGACCAAGTAAGGAGATACTGTCCTCTGTGAGAGCCAGGATTCTCCAAAGAAATGAGACAAAATGATAGAAATTTATCTTTATCCTTAATGAGATTTATTTTTATTAGAAGGAACTGGCCCATTGACTACACAGGGTGACAAGTCTCTCAACTGGCTGTCTATAAGCTGGGAGATCCACAAAACCTGGTATGTACTGCAGTCTGAGTCTGAAAGCCTGAGAACCAAGAGCACCTATGATATAAATCCCAGTCCAAGGGCAGGAAAAGTCCGATGCCTGAGCTCAAGTGGTCAGGCAGAGGAAGAGGGACTGAATCTTATGCCATTTTATTTTATTCAGGCCTTTAATGGTTCCAATAACACCCAGCCATCCTGGGGAAAACAATCTGCTTTCTCAGTTCACCTATTCAAATGTTCATCTCTTCCACAAACACTCTCACAGATATACCTAGAGACAATGTTTAAACACATAATCTGGCATCCTCCAGTGGCCCAATCAAGCTGATACATGAAACCAATCATCATACCCTCCTTGCATGCATGGGCCTCATGTCATCAGCCTGAATACAACAGACCCAACCTTCAGTGGCTAGAAAGGGACTCCTTCTGCCTGATTGCCTCTGAATTTCAACTTCTTCCTGCTGCAGACTCAATCAAAAACATGAGTTGCTCGTAAGCCTGAAGCCTGTGGCCTTTGGACAGGTACTAGACCAGCTGCTCTCACTGTTCTCAAGCCTCTGGGGCTTAGTCTGCTCCTGTACCTTCTGTTGCCTGGATCTCCAGCTTGCAGACTCACCCTGCATATTTTGGGACTTTCCTGCTTCTATAACCATGAGCCAATTTCTTACAGCAGATCTCCTTATGAACACACACATGCTTGCTCTCTCTCTCTCTCTCTCTCTCTCTCTCTCTCTCTCACACACACACACACACACACACACACTCCTATGGGCTGTTTCTCTGGAGACCCCTGACTTATACAAGCATGAACTGTCACACCACTTTTCCCTCACTTGCACCAACACAATATGCTCTTTCACGTCAGGGTTTAGCACGTTTTCTTTTTCATGAACACTACTCTTTACCTTCTCAATCAAGTGTCAGTTTAACTCTCTCCTTTCCCAATATTCTTTGAGAAATGGCTTCCTCTTACCATCTGCCCCCCTTTTTTTTTTATACCATTTTTCAAATCTATAACTATTCTATTTCTGTTTTCATGCCTGACTTTCCCAGTGGAAAGAAAGCTTCATGAGTGTAGCTACCACATACATTCTATTCTTTGTGACTTCGAGCTCTAACAGAGTCTGTCTCCACGTATACTTTTACACCAATGGAGTAAGTGGGGAGCCCAGAGTTTACATTCTCTGCCCTCTTCCTTGGATTTTCCAAAACACTTTCTTAGAAAATGCTCTCTGCATGAACTAGTTGATGCTGGTGGCAATGTTTATTCTCCTGTCCACTATGTGTGACATCCTCTGCCTTCTTTATTATGTTCTTGCTCTCTGGACCCACCACTGAAATGAGGACATACTCTTACAGGACTACATCATCCTATATAACTGGACTCATACTGGTGACTCAGGTTAGAGTTCAGTTACCACTTCAAGTAACTCATGGTAGGACTGTCTTCTACTACCAGCTGATTTGTAGCTCACAGTCCTGGGTACTTCTGGGTACCCCCAGTTCCCAGGAACATGACAGATACTTAAAGTGCTTGCACAGTGAATCTACATGTCCACTCTACTAGCTCATTAATTCAACGGCTTCTCCTAAATCAGAAAGATCCCAGTAACAATGGTGGATCAGTGGTGGGATGAAATTATTAAGAGTCTTTGCTTAGAAAAGTAGGATTTGAGAGCTTACCAGCTTAATGTCACTTTTCAGCATAAAAATCAGTTTTTCTCTATTATTTATGGGTGCCTTTGGCAGGGTGCACAGACACTGCCTGCTTCCTGCTCCTCACACTTGCCTATGAGAAGAGCTCAACTTCCATGCAGCACAAGCAGCAAAGTGAAAGTAGGATGGATGTGATTCAGTGATTTTTCTGTGGTTCGTGGTCAAGCAGATGAGCTTCTCAATGCTGTAGTTCGACGCATTCACTGAACTTCTCTCTTGCTTCACAAACTGCAAGAAGAAGAACATTTTTAATTTAGGTAGAGCAATCTTACTGGTGCATGCTACAACTTAATTGGAGATAAGATAACCTGTCAGCACTAGTTATGTGAGTTTGTCTCCCTATACCTCCAAGTCCCAAATGAGGCCAGGCACAGTTAATCTGAATCCAGAGAGCAACTTAAGAGAAGTGGGTATGGGGAAATCTTCCTTAGCTTGAACTGGTTTGTTTCAGAGAAAATGACAGGCTCTAAACCACCTTCAGGCTATAGGATAGTATAGGATGGTATACTATAGATGACTAGGATGCTCATCTAGTCCTTAAATGTGTCAAATGGGACTCAAGTGTGAAATGTGTTTATTTCCCATACAACAATTTTTCTAACCAAGTGAGAAGACCCCTTACTCATGCTCTATTAAGACAGGCTTAACTCTCTCACTTCTCCAGTGTGAATCCTCCATGTGGATTTCATTATGCAAGAGGCTAAATTTCAGAAAAACAAGGCACTTCTTTTTATGGCTACCTAACTCTTTATAGATGCAAACAGGAAGATCAGTGGTGATGCTTCCGTAAGATCTCCTGAAAAATATCCTCGATTTAACACTGATTTACATCTGGCCATTTTCTCCTTTGAACAGAATGTTCTTCACAAAGCATCACCTTGAGGTATAAACTTCAAAACTACAACGAGAGTGAACTGCAGGCCTTTCCTAGCTCCAGATGTCACTATGCAGGTTGTTTTTTATTTTTCAGCAACCTGACATAATATTGGGGTGAAAGGTCTATCTTACAGCAAAAGGACAATAAATTACATAGATCATGCTTTACAGTGACCAAGAGCGCAGCTTTTGATTTACGACAAATACATTTTCCACTCCTGTGTTTTCTTAAGGCAATACAGTTCAGTTGGCACTGTAGTCCTTTTTATAAAATACTAATGTATTTGATTCAAAGTACTCATTTGTGAGATACTGCTAAAAAGTCAGAGAAGGAAAGAGGGTATTCATCCATCTCCTAAAGCTTTATTTCTACAATACATGATAACTGCTAGAAATGAATACATGTCTCAATTTGCCTGCGAACCTCCAACATGGCTTTCTAATAAGTAAGGTTCTGGGGTAAAGGCATTCCTTAGTACGTGACTGGAGAAGAGTCCTACCGCTGCTAAGACTGGGTTTCTAGAAGGACTTTCCCTTCTCTCCGCAACTGCATGCCTAAAAAACACAATGGTCTCAGTTTGATTCCAACTACACTTTCTTCTCTGAACTGACACTTTTTTTTTTAAAAGGACAGAGCTGTTTAAAGTCAATTGTAACCATAAAAATAACAGTATTGTTATACATATTCTTACTGAAAACTGTCAAACCTTGCCTAGACACATGAATAGACTCAGTCCTTCCAAGAATGTAGAACTTCAAAGGCAACTAGAAATGCCCATCCCAACAATCAGAAAAGGTTGGTATTTCTAAAAGTGAAATACATTAAGTGGAGGAGCAAAGTTTTCTAGGAGCAAGTAAGTACAGGAAGTAAGATCACAATAAAAGTTAAATGATGTGTTTTTCTGCAGAATTTCTCTAAGGCTTTAATGTTTTGATATGTATTGTGAACCTTTTAAAGCTTTTCCCTATTGAATTCTTTTTTTCATAAAGTGCAGCGTTTTGTAGGGCAAGTGTTCCACAGAGTAAAATTTGGGAATTCTTGAAATAAGCCACTTAAAGTACCACTAATAATACATTATCTCTCTTGTCTCTCACACACATACGCACAAATACACATCTTCCTACCTTTCTAGCATTTTATATCGTGCAGTGTAAACTACAGCCATCGCAGAAGAGAAGATATGGGACAATGAACATGTTTCAAAATGCTCTCTGGCATCATCACTCACATTCCTTCTTTGGCGGATATCTCAGGCGATTCTGGTAAGGGCCTTTCCTTCAAAGCACAAGGTGATTTGACGAAGGCACGAATGAACAAAACAGGGGGCTACAGAGACGTGTGACTGCCACATCTGTTAGCAGTGCATTTGGTAAGCCTTCCCCTGTCACTATATGTATTCAGAAATAATGACAAAGAAATGCAGCTCCTCTGGGCAAATGAAACCGAGGTGCAAATTAGAATCACACCTCCAGTCTCATTTTGGTATCACTTCTTGTCTGGATAAACAACACTTAGTCTCACTCTCCTACTCGGGGCAAGTAGCCACTGTTAACGCTTGTAGTAGGGATCAGTCACAACAAATTACAGTGAAGTTTCACACTGTACTGCGGGAGGCAGCCCAGGCCCCAGGAGAGCATTGAGTTAAGCTGGGCTGCACCACCAATTCTGAGATAACTAGCACTGCAGCCCGTGCCTCAGCCACATGAAATGGTTAAAATTCTAATACGCTAGTATCTTCATACTGCTATGTATAGTAGTTTATTATTCTCTGTGAAGAGCAGCAGTGGGCAGCTGCTTTAAAGGGGGTGATTTTAATCACCAATCATTTCCAAGCATACAAGAGATCAATGGCATTCAATTGTGAAAGCTTTATTGGAATGGGAAAACTGTTTGTGAGGATTAAAAACACAAATTTTACTTCAAGATGACTGTGTTAAATGCAAAACTCAGGATTTGAAATCCATCTACAGAATGAGCCACATTTAAGAAAAAAAAACTCCACAGGAAGCTGGGTGTGGTGGCACACACCCGTAATGCCAGCTAGCAGGAAGGCTGACACAAGCGGACTGCAAGTTTAAGGCCAGCCTGGGCAATTTAGCAAGACCTTTTGAAAACAGAAAACAAAAATGCCTAGGGGTGTAGCTCAGTGGTACAGCACGGTCCTGACAGAAGAGAGGGAGGGAGGAGGCAGAGAAGAGGGAGAGAGGGAAACACAGGAAAGTAAAGACCACAGATTGAGGCCACCAACGAACGGCCCTATCTAATGTGTGCACAAAGAGGAGTTATATAACCTGTACCCTAAGATGGCTAGTCTATTAGCTGCTCAAGTAGGACAAAATCTACCTTTTCTAGTGAAAGACATAGGAGAAACCTGAAAGTCTACAGACTGTCATTAGTATTTATTAAAGAAAATTTAAAAATCACAAAAATTTAAGAAACCATAAAAATCAGCACAGCTTTGTATACATATGATAAATAAGTAGTGTTAAACAGTTTTTAAAAGAAACACATACTGATTCTTTTATCATCAGACTTGATGCTTTTTTCGGCATAGTACTTATCTAGGGCACCTCTAAGATGCTTCCTGAGTAAGTGATCCTGACATTTCAAGATGATGTGGGTGAAATCGAGGCGCTCTGTGATACGGAACCAGATGGTTTTCTGAGATCTGGGGACAGGATTCAGTCTAAAACTTAGTAAATTAAGAAGGGAGGAAAAAGATTTTTGACATGCCTTAATTAATACAAGTCAAACATGGCTGGGTTTAAGTTGGTTGCAGTCTCCTTTTCCATAAGGCTCTTGCTGTTAACTTTCAGGTACCCACTAGCTCAGAAGTGGAGAAAATGTATTAGAACCTACCCTCTGAACATCCTCCCAATCATACACTCTGAGATATTCATTAGTATAGGAGTCATGTCTGATTTATAAGAAATCATTATGTGAAGGGCTTCTCATGACCAAATATTTGCACTGCGTTAGCTCTTCATAATGTCAGCTGTCACAATCTAACTTACCCCTCACAACAAACCACTGAAGTCAGTTTTATTCTCATTTTACAAACAGGGAAGTTGAAGCTCAAGGACATGGACTAATTTGTTCCAGTTAACAGACCCGATAAGTAATATGGCACAGACCTAATCAATCTGAGCCTGATTCCAACAAGCATGTGCACAGATTCCCTGAGAAACTACTAGGGAGAGTGGAGGCAAATGGCTATGAATAAATCAAGACACACACTGTCTCGGAGTTTAAAGCTCAGTGGAGCCAGATGTGTGCACTGCGCACCGTGGTGCAGGCCCTGCAACAGGTTTCAGACTCCGGTGAGGATGCAGCACACGGCACTCGACGTGAAGCTTGGGTAGATGGAAAGGTTCTCTTTTCATGCTGAAATCCTACTCTTCCTCCAAAGATTTGAGGTGACAAAGGGCATTTAAAATAAAGGAAAAATGTGGAGCAAAATACAAAAAATGAAACTCAAGCAAGAGCTGATGAAAACCATATACTGATCAGGTTGGCTGACGTGTACACATGTAGAAGGAACTGTGTAAGTTCAGTTTAAAATCATAGGATGGGGCCACTCGTGAAAGGGGGAATGCTTTGAAGTTGTATTAAATTCTTCATATCACTGCCAAATTCCAACCTCTACCTCAGTTTTCTGACAAGCCCATGCTTCTACTTCCACAGGTGTTTTCTTTCCTTTCACTTGCCAGACTGAAAAAAGTCACTTACTCCTTCTGCATCTCTCTTGAAGTCTTCAAATACTCATCAAACTATGTCACAGTTGCTCACCTGGAAACTTGCCCTCACAAAGAGCCTCCACATCCCCACATAACTTGGTCCCAAGTACCATCCCTTGCTCTACCTCTTTATGTACATCCCACCTTACCTGAATTCAGTTTGGGTCTTTTCCCAAACAGCCAAAATGGCTTTGATAATATACCATCAATTCATCTGCCCCAACCCTGTCTCTCTCAGAGTGTTCCACATCTCAAAAAAATAAGCAACTGAACATGTGTTGAAACCAGGTCAGAAATCTCACCATCATCCCAAACTCATCTCTTGCTGATTTCAAATAAAGCTTTTTAACATTCTACAGATACTGGTTCCTAATTGGACAACTTTTAGAATAGGATAGCATTATTTCCCATTTGCTTTGCAACAATCATTTAACAGATCTTCTAGATATTTTTCCCAATCTATCATTCAATACCCCCCCAAATATTCAAATTGAATCATATCACTCTCCTGCTTAAAACGCTTCCATTTTCCACAGAAAGGGGGCAGGGAGAGAAAGTCTCATCTTTTTTACATGGTGTTCAACACCTATTAAGGTCTGGCCTCTGTTCATAAACGTAAGGCTTGTGTCTCACTCTCTGGCCCTTGTCTATATTCCATTTAAAAGGAACTACCAGAAAGTTCTTAAATTGACATGTTCTTTTTTACTTCCTGAGTTTTGCACAGGTCCACTCTGCACATGGCATGCCTCTCCTGCTTCTCAGCTACAACCAGCCGAATCTCTCACATCTCCCGAAGTTCCAGCCTCTATGTTGCTTCTGCAAGGAGACTGGTCTCTCTCCTCAGGTCTAAGGTAGGTGCTCCTCCTTTGTCCTTTCACAGCTCCCTGATACATGCGCTCTATCATTCCATACTGCAAACTCTCTTCTGCTTATCTTTCTCACTCCTCCCTTAAGAAGTTGATGATCTCATCATTAAATCTTTGCAGTATTACATACAAAAAAGGAACTAATTTATCAACCCAATCCTATTGCATTTACTCATACTTGTAGTTACTCATATTTTCATAATACTTCCTGCAATTCTGAAGAAAATTCTGAGAGAAAGGTTCTTCCAATTCTGAAGAATAATATTAAAATAAACCTGTGTATTATGTCTACTCTCTTCCTTTTACTTCCTCTGCTCTTAGGAACCTTGGCTACTGGTCTTTTCAAGGACTTCACAAATATCTATCAATATGAAAAGACAGTGAGTCAATATAATACACAAATGACATGATTACAGGCAATGACTCTACCATTTTTTGTTAGACTACCACATAAATTCCATTAGTATCAGTTAGTACCTAGAAGCTTATAGATCACTGGAGTAGGAATATGATGGAAAATAAGTCAGTATTCACACCTCTTTATCTCACTACAGTTCTTTACTTTCTCTATTTTCCACTCATTTGTTTCTGTAGTCTAATTGTTGCTTCTATCCTGAACAAGTTCTCAAGTGCAAAAGGTACTTCCGGCTTTTGAGTTTACCATATACTTCCAACACTGAGCTATTTAAGTGAGACACAAGTAGTTGCCTAATGTTTGACACACTAATCAAAAAACGAAGTCAATGCAGGAGTGTTAATCCTGTCCTTCAGTCGCCTACTGAAAAAGGTTACTTGTGTCCCTGCAGCATATTCCTGATTAAAAATAAAACGGCAAACATTGGGCGTGTCTAAAAAGGCACTGCCTCTTTAAACTGGGCAGTAAAAGCAGAATTTTCAGATGGGCACAATTACCACCCCTCCTCATGGAAAAGAAAGAGACAGGAAATGATGCAGAAGAATACAGAAACATCTGACTGGTATTCACAGTCCGGCCTGTAGACAATTTCTAATTCACTTGCTTAAAGAGTTAACCATTAGTCTGGATGTAAAGAATTTAAGCTCAACCAAGAAACAGGAAGCATCAGTTCTGTCATAAGTGTTTTTATTTTGGTGGCTCACATCTGCAGCTTTGTCCCCTCAATGTATCCTTTCAGAGCCAGAACAGAGAAGGGAACAAAGGTACTGGGCCTGAATCCATCACTGTGATTGTGATGTGCTGAACCACCCACAGCATCGCAAGGAAATTGTTAGTTTCATGAGGAAGAACTCCATCCCACAGAGGCAAAGCCTGAAAGTAAAAGAATAGTCTATTCAACATGATTAACTTTATTCAGTATACCAATGAAAGCCCAGCACCATGTTAGTCATATGCAGCTTAAAAGCAGTTCAACTAAATGGACATGTTCTGACTGACGTTCAAAGGCACCTAGTGTTCCACTGGGAGCCCAACATAAGCATGACAGCTTCTTCATGTCCTCTTGTGTTGATGAAGAGATTACTTCCAAATAACCAGATCTGTGAGTAACAGTGAATCCTGTGGAAGAAGGGGACAAAACTACTTCAAACTAGATCTATAAAACCAAAAGGTACAGATTTCATAACATCACTGTTGCCAGTTACACTGCACAAATATAAATCCTTAAATGGGGAAATCTACATATACTGAATTCTTATGGTCAAGAGGAAAGGTCTACAAATTATAATCTAAAGGCTAAATCCTCTTGGCCACCGTTGTATAAATAAATTTTGAATGCAATAGTAACAATCACTAGTTTAAACAATATCTATGGTTGCTTCTGCACTACAGTAGAAGAGACTAATAGTTGCGGCAGTAATTATACAGCCACAAAGCCTAACCCCTTTACAAAAATAGTTCATCGATCCCTCAACTAGAATGGTACATCTGCACTGCTGTACAAAAATCAGGTTCTGGGTAAAAATCATTCTATCATGATTCTGTAATTCCACAATGAAGACCCCAACACTTAATGTGGCTTTGGGTTGGCCAACAGACATCCCAATCCTCTGCGTGGAAACACTATAGGAACACGTCCAGGTGGCAACCCTGCAAATCCGAACAGATGCCTATTTTTCTTCTGCCCATGAGACAGATGGTCCTCAGAGAGGGGGAGAAGAATTAGTCCATCAGAAAGAATTCTCCGTGCAGCACTAATTCTGGAAATATATCCCTGATCCATCTGGCTGATGAGGATTCCTTAGGAGTACCTTCACTATCTGAGTTTGCTTAACACTTGGGAAGGGAATCCTAGGTTCCAAACCTAGAACCCCAGGTATCTACTCTTTGTCAAAATGTCAAAAAAGCATTCCAACTCTGCCCATGAGAAAGGAAGTCTCAAATAATTTTTAAGGGCAGAATACGATTATGAGGATGAAGGCAAGGACAGTTCCTCATTTAGGGACCTGATTTCAGAAAACATGTTCACTCTCCTGGCAGTCTTTAATATATACAGAGAAGGAGGTACAGTATCTGCTTCCTAACCTGCTAACAGCAACTCTCTCCATGAGGTACAGCAGTGCTTCTCTCCCTTATTAACCATTCTAACTCACTTCTATAACCTGATCTTGTGGATTCTAAAGGGTGCTTCTCTCTGAGCAATCAATCATAAATCAGCAAAGTTTATTAGAATGCAGATGGGATGTTCTTCCCTATTCTATTCCTAATACTCCAACACATAGAATGTTGGTCCCTAAATAGGAAAGGGATAAAATTAAGAGTAGATAAAACGGAAAGTTAGGAAACTAGAAGCAGAGATGTTAAGGGAAGCAACTGCTGACAGACTGTTTTATTTTCAGCCAACAGGCTTTTGAAATCTGAGAAATTTGGGTTTAAATCCCCATTCTACCGTTTACTCCCTGGGTAATCTCAGGGTCCTTGTCTATGAAACAAAACAATACCTTCGCTACTTGTGGCATCACTGCGGAAACTGAACGGAACTATATACAAGTCACATAACAGTTTCCTGATTTAGAATAAGTCCTTAATATATACTTAAAAATTATAAGTGAGAAAAGTTCTACTAAGAGAACATTTGCTATTAGAAGCAGACACAAAAGTGGATTGGGGGAAAAATACTAAGGAGAAACCTTTCCTGAGTTTCTCTGAGTCATGTGTTTGGAGCCAAAGGAAAATTCTCATCAGAAAAGATGGTTTACAGTCTGCAGGCACTCATCCCATCATTAAGAATACTACAGTTCTCACTTTATACATGTTTTTATCTCCAAAACCTTGTATGGGGTCTCTTAATAACGCTTCGTCCATTTTCAACATTAAGAGAAAAAGCCACCTAAAATAACTAAAGAGCTCTGCAAATGATGCTATACCACATACAACAATCAGGAGAGTTATACACTCAGCATTCTTCAGTGAGCTGTGGAAGAAAGAATTCCTTGTACAAAGAAAGCACAAGAAGCTGTCCTGTTAGGAACATAGTATCACTGACCATAATATGATAAAGCACCCAGCTTAAATTTCACTTTATAACTTTAGGACAATACTATCTATTTTCTTAAAATATCTAATTAAAAGTATAACAGCTTTTATATGAGATTCCTAGACACAGGTACAAAATATAAGAAAAGGGGTAATGAACAAATCATAAATCAAGGACCAAAGGTTGATTTTCATGACAAACCAGTCTGGGGACAAAAATGACAAAGGGCTTCATAAATGAAACTAGTACTTGAACTGTACCTGGAAGCACCTGGGTAGCCAGCAAGACGACAAAACACAGCTGCAATGACTTCTAGGTGCCGTCAGTCTCATAAAACTCACCTCTGGGGCAACTCCCTGAAAGTAGAACGAGACTACCCGCTTTCCTCTCACCAAATGCTTCTCTTTTTCCAAACTCTATGGGTTTAGGTTACATCAGAGCTTAATTTTAGCCATGTTGCCAGCTAATTACAAGGAACCCAGAAATGTGGGAATGAAGTGGGAATACTATAGGGTGCTTTATCGAATCTTAGCACCATGCGCTGAAATACTAAGATGCTTGTTTAAAAAGCTGGCTGTCGAAGGAGCCCACAGCACAGACAGGAGGGAAGCTCTCTTTAGTAATCACGTCTCACCTCTCTTTTCTGGACACTAGCAGTGGGGCGCTGAGCCATGGCAAGCAGTCCAAGATAAAAGACCATCTCTGTCTACCTTCCCTAATCCTGCTGTCTGCAGGGGAGAACCCGGCAACCTTGGTCATCAAAGCAGAAAAGATACACTGAAAAGACTTGTGCATTTCAGGGAGCCACAACAGCCATTTGGGAAACTTCACAGGGATGTCATTAAACTCCTGTTTATAATTAGTTGGCAAAAAAACATGAGAAGTACTCATGTACTCAGGGAAGATACTATACGATTTCAACCTGGTATGGCAAACATCAGTCACGTGAGACTACGGGATTTGGGGATTTGGAGTTCCTTCTGAGGATTAGATGTTTCAAACAGGAGAAGGTGAAGTCAGCCTCAAGTTTGTAGATAATGATTAGGCCAACAATCAGAGTTCTAAAGGTGAGGAAAGTAAAGGAAAGCCTTGTATCATTAAATATCACTATTAAAAGATACCCTCATAAATCATGCCAGTGGTTAGGAACTGGACAGTGATAGTCCTTGAGTTTTTATGTTCTCTCAACAAATAAAGGTCTGTTCGTTAGTCTCCTTTAAGTAATCAGCAAAAACAATAGAAACAGTAACAGTCAACACCTTTTGAACATGTACCACGTACAGACATTATGATGGGTTTCACCTGTTATTAAATCTTCCAACATCCTTAGAAAGGTACTTTTCTCATTTCATAAGGGAATGAAATAAATGCTTACAGAGATTGGGACTTTATCAAACAACTTAGCTAGGAATAGGTAGAGCTGGTACTAAAACCAAGCTGGTTACTCTGGAGACTAACTGCACTTGTAATGAGTGAGGATATGAAAAACATGTACTTTACACGAGCCCAAAAATATGCTTCAGGGAACAACATACAGGCCAAAGCAATGAGATTTCAGGCAGCACAGATTCAAGGATCTTCACTGCTGCTACCCCCACAACTGCTGAGACACAGCTTCGCTGCCTGTTTGCTTTGCCTTCCACTAACGTGCTCCCATCCTCTGTAACTGGCCAAGTGACCCACTGGCTAGCCCGTAGACTGGTTACTCTTGAGTCAACTGATACCAATGCTCCAGTTAGCACAGGTCAGATCCACCAGCCTGGGCAGCAAGGACTGCTGAGAGTCCAGACTTTAGAAGGAGTTACAAGAAAGACAGGCAAGGTAAGAGTGGCTGTCAGTACATGGGCTCCATGCTGCTCTTGCACTGCAGAGGGAAATCCTGCATTTTAATGGTGTCCTGCCTTGCACTGCTGGCATCTGCCGAGATTACCTTCATCCCAAAGGGCACACGGGGTTATTTCTCCATCTCAGCAGTCTCCGTGTAGTGACCACGCAGATGAATACAAAGACCTGTCCTACTAATAACTGCAAAACATACTGAACACCTTAAGAAAGATTTTTTCTCTTCCTCTTCTACTCTGTGCTTGTTTCAAAGTCCTGCTTACCAGAATTAAAAGGTGCATGGGTCCTTATTTCCACTTACCAGGAGTCAGGGTCATTTTTCATCACTGCATAAAGAGGTAGCTCTGAGTTTAGCCTGACCATCTGTTGCCCCTCACTAGCCTGAGGGGTTCACAGCAGGACCAAGTCAGACTGCCAACCCTCTCCAGCAGCCTCCCGGGGCAGGGCTGACAAGTCACTTCCCAGGCCTGGGTGGAACAGACAGGAAAAACAGGCCACACACAAGACTAAACAAAGACAGACAGAAGGCATGATAGGTCACAAGAAAAGCAAATTTGCCCTCCAGAAAGAACTCACACTGCAACAATCACAATCAAAGCCATGAGTGTTCACACTGACACTACCTTCAAACTCCAAAGGTCGCTAGAGCAAAGAGGCTGGAAATGTTCTGGATTTAAGCAAAGCTTATTAATGTAGACAAAAATTAATGATGTAAACATTAAGCTAAAACATAAGCCAAAAGATCGACAAACCTTTATAGTGAGCATGATCCACATCCTGGAACAAATATTGTACTTACTTTTGGAAAGGGCAAGGCACTGAAAACAATTTTTTCATAAGAAAATTAAACTTTAAAGTCATGAATACCGAACATCACTGGATTAGAATCTGATATTAACACATTTCATCCATCGGTTCTCAGAACCATCCAGCTTCCAGCTCCCCAGTTTACAAAAAAGACTGGAGGGCGGGGATCAGGGAGGTATGGAAATAAAGGTGTTCTTTACAAGTCTTTTTGTGAAATGTTACGACGCTGAGCTACTTTGCTTCACTTCTCCAGCTGCTTTTAAATGAACTTTTAACAAACGAGTGAGTTAGGTATAAGAAAGCACTCAATCACGCCTGGAGTCAACAGGACCACAAGGAGTCAAGTGCTACCCCAGACTCTGACATTTATTAGCCTGGTTATATCCAGTAAGTCCATCAACCTTTGAGTTTCAGATTTTTACTCAACCTCTGTCTCTCCTGTAGATGAGTATATTAGCACCTACTCCGCCTATTTTACAAGATACTAAACATCAAATTAAAATATATATTCTAAACTCGAAAACACTGAGGTAGACAATTGGTATTCTCAAATCTATTTTATCCAGCTTTCAGCAAAACAGGTGCATGTTGAGAAGCGGTTCCAGAGCCTATGTTCAAATCCCAAATTTAAATCTCAGTTGTGCAAATAAATCTTAGGAACTGGTACCCCTATTTCCTCACCTGTTAAGGAGTGCAACACAACTCGTTTTATTTTCTAGAACTGCAAAGTGCCATATTCATGGCTAGGCTAGCAGTGGATACTCAGGTAATACAGGTTTTCTTTCAATTACATGGTCCTCAAGTAAAACCTCCAGAATTACCTGCCAACTTTTTGGAATACTATTGTCACATAGTATACACGTACACATGCCACCCCCAAAAGAAACATAAAACCCAGATTTTCCTAGGACACATTTTTCAGAAAATATCCTTGCAATTTTTTAAATCCTTGCTCTAAAGGCAAGGTGTATAAACTGAAACAAAATAAATTTATATATAAGGAGTAAAGCTTTTAAAATTCTGACACCTGTTATAGAAGTTCCTCTACCTATTAATCAGTTACTTTTTATTACTGAAAGAGTTAGCTGAAAATTAAGAGCAAATGAGCAGGGGGCTGGGGATTTAGCTCAGCGGCAAAAGCACCTGCCTGGCAAGCGCAAGGTCGTGAGTTCGGTTCCCGGTACCAGAGAAAAACCAAAAAAAAAAAAAACAAACAAACAAAGAGCAAATGAGCAAAATCTCACATACCCAAACTTTACCTGCAAACAAAAAGGTAAAGTTTGTTAAGGATCATACTCACTACAAGTAGGGAAGAATGTTTCCTTCTTTTCTTTAAGAAATTAAGTACTTAATTCCAACAAGGAAGATAAATAATGGTCTAAATGCTATGGGGGGAAAATCCTCCAGAACAAATTTATCTTTGTAGTGTATGTGAATTTTCCAGTGCCACTGCTGTTTAAAAATTTCATAACACAAAACAAGAATACACTTCTTCAACTCAAACGAGTTTTCATTGTGAAAAACAAACTTATTAAAACCCATCTAATACCCACATCTTCATGGATTCAGCAGCCTTATAAGGGTAATAAGACTCTGTATTTACTGATCACACTGATCAACACACTGTTTTCAAGCTTCAAAAGTACCTGTACTAGCTATGGCTAAACACATAAAAGGTGCCTGAGGCAAGGTAGTAGGCAGCCAATCCTGGGCTGCCCAAGAACTGTTCTAAATCCACTTACAAAGGAAAAAACTGGAATGCTATGTCAGCTGCTGAGTTCTGGAATGTGTTTGCTGTATACTACTTAGCAAGAGAAGGAATAAGAACTTAATCAGAGTTCTCCAAAGGAAGTGGAGTCTTAGAAAAGCTGAGATGTGCATTTTTTTTTCTTTTTTGATGGATAAAGAGGGCGAAGTATCTGGCCAGTCCATTAAATGGTTTACTGAAAATTGTTTGAACATTATTCCCCTGTTCTACTTATCTTTATATATATCTTCACTTCTCCTACTGACTACAGAACAGCTTTCCATCAACCTTAGTACTCTGTGGGGTGACTTTTCAATAAATAAACGTGGAATTATTGTGCAGTCCACCCTCAGCCCTGGGTAATAATATGGGTGCAAAAGATTTTAACCTCCTGTAGCCAACCATCCAAATATTATCTGGGATACCACAGGGACTATCCAACCAATGCTACAAGATGTCTAGGGAAAGTGTAACTCTGCATGTACCCTAGGCTTACTAAATCAATCTTCTGGCATAGAAGTCTTCATTTTAGCAAGACCTGGAGTCAGTCTTAAGCACACTCAACTGTGAGAAACACTACCTTAGAGTACTTATTCTCAAACTTCTATGTGCATATAGGTCACCTAGGAATTCTGCTAAAATGTTCAGCAGGTTGAGAAGAGAGGTAAAAATCAATTTGCACTTTTAACAAATTCCTAGGTGATATCAACACAGCTGGTCCCATGGACGATAGTTAGCAGGATCTTAGCGCAGTGTCCAATCCTCTTCCACTGCATATCAGCAATCTGATTTGGGAGCCAACATTGTATGATATTGAAGCCCCCTTGGCAATAAGTGTAACAAAGAAGTCTAGTACCTAAAATGCACCGCATTTTCTTTTAGAAAAGCCTACACATTTTGTGTTTAAGCACTCAAATTAGAAAGCGAGTGCTACTACAAAGTGTTTCTGAATACTTCTAGACATTATTTCACATGGCACCGCTCCATTTCTAAAATCACAGCCTGGTATCTGGAGATCTAATCACACAGCAAGTCAACTGCTTCTCCTTTACCTGAGTTCCTCACTGGCCAAAGGAAGGCATTTGTACCAGTGAGCCCACAGGCTTATCTATGCCTATGGCTACAATAATATGCATCATAAACAGAAAACAGAAACAACTCTAAGTGCTTTTGAGATGAGAACTTTCTACACATAGAAATCAGTTAAGATAGCTGATTTGGCCACCAAAAGAACAAATGCTTTCTTGTCTCTAAAGGCAATGAAGATTTTAATTTGAATTCTACTCCACTAAAGCCTACAAGTTCTCTGATGTCTTGGAGGCATGAACATAAAACACAGAGAATTACTGGGATTTGGTCCCCTGATGATATTTTAGTTATCAAATGTATCATTTATTATTCACCTTCCTGAAAACAAAGAACTTTTCTTTCCATCTTAATTAGCAATGATGAAAGAAATTAAAATATTTATATTCCATCAGCAACTGTTTTGTTTCCTAAGCCAGAGGTTTTCCTACCTATAAAATGGGCGTAACATGTAGCTTTCAAAATAACCATGAAAACTAGTAATGACAGAGGTAAAATGCCCAGCCTAGTGACCCTGTCATGGTTGAAATTCAACAAAAGGAAGCCAAATAATATGACAGTTTGAAATGTTGAAAATGTAGGTAAGTCACAGAGATATCTGCCCAAATATGCCCTAGAATTCCACAATATAATTAACATCCTGATATTCTTATATGAATTTTGTCTTAGGACTTGGATTTGTTTAAGAAATGGCCCAAGCCAAGCAATAAATTCTAAGGTGGGAATATTCTACCATAAAGAGTAAACTCAGGCAAGATTACTTTCACCATAATATTTGCATCAAAAAATGAAGAGCTATAAAGTCTTACACTTAGAAATGTGTACCAAATATGATTTACTTGCAACCCTTGAGGAATAAAACCAAAGACATTTCTATTTTACCTTTCTGTCTCATTCTGACTGATACATACCACACGCGCACACACACACACACACACACACACACACACACACACACAATTCAGACATAGGGTCAATTTATACACTGCCTAAGAGAACAGAAATTATATTAACTGCTCATATCCCTGAAATTAAGTGATAAACTTTCATGCCAAAACACTTTTAAAAGCACAAGGTATAATGAAATTCACGTCAGGAGGACTTGCACTTTCTCCTGGAATACAGTAGTTCCTTTCCACACTGTTCCTAGAATCATTGCTTTGTAATTCCAGACACCCTCAAAAGAAATAAGAAAGCCTGAAATGTCAGAGAAACACAATCTAAGGGTTTAGATATGGTTTTGTGTCCTCCAAGGTTTCATGGGTTAAAACTACACAATATTAAGGTATTGTGATCTTCAAAAGGGTGGAAACAGGGACCTTTAGGAGGTGATTAGATTAGATGAAGTCATTAAGATAGAACCCATGAATGAATTTTGGTTGCTTGTCGCACATTCACACATGCACATGCGCACTCAGTCCCTTGCCCTTGTTATGTGATACCTGAGCCTCTTCCTCAGGACTCTGTCTGCAAGAAGGCCATCACCAGAAATGGCCCCTGAATCTTGCATCAGAACTGTGAGCCAAAATAAACCTCTTTTTAAAAATTACTTACACAGATATGATCAGCACCAACTTTCTGACATCGAAAATAAATTCTAGTATGTGCCAGGTCTCACATCTGAACTATGAGCTCCTTAGACATCACCCCTCCTTTGCAAAAATACCCAACCATTCTGAGCACTCACAATATTCAGGCACTGCAGGAAGTACAGAAGAAACAAGAAGCTGACTTGCAAAAAGCCCACTTAAAGGAATTTCCCAGTCTAGAAAGCTAAAACATGAACAAGTCTATATATTATAGACAGAATCTCAGGCTCTTCCAAAAGATGTATTTTTAGCAGTAAAACCAAACTATTTCATTTAAGGGTAAACGTCTAAGATTTCTATAATGACTGCCCACTATTAACCATCATGTGTCCTGTGTTGGCCTGACTGCAGGCTCTGAAGTCAGACAATGAACTGCAGCCCTAGTGAATCCATTTACAAGCTGTATACAGTCTTGGAGAATTTTTTAAATCTCCTACAGTCTCATTTTTCCCCTACGAAACGTGTTTTTAGAGAGTACCTCTCCCATAATATTAAACAAGACACCACATACAAAATGTTTAGCACTGTGCCTGACGCAAAACATTCTGAGAAATGTGACCTTCCTGGGCAAAGACTAGGGGAGGAACAAGCAACCAACAGCTTCTTGAAAGCTAAGGAGAACACAATGAAGAAAGATAAGGAACCAGCAGGGTAAAAACACCTCTGATTTCCTACACCCTCTTCAGCTACATACAGCTAGTAAATCAGTGCATCTGCTTGGGCTAAAAAACCCCTCTAGAATGAAGCCTGGCCTCTCGGTAGAGCCATGAATCAGAATCCACAGATGAGTCTGAAGCATCTCATAATAAGCTCCAAAGCATGTAGCACCATACATGCATTTGACAACCAACGTGGGAGACAACTGTTTTATAAGTATGCCAACATTAATCTTATATATGGTTCAGGTGAGGGCATATCCTTTACTTTGAGACCGACACAGTGCTGCCCACGTCTACGGTTTTGCTTTATGTGGTTTCAGTCACCTGTGATCAACAAGAAGGATGAATATAAGATTTTTGAGAGACAGATCACATTCACAGAACTTTTTATTGAGAATGTTGTTTTAATTGTTCTATTTCATTGCTAGTTACCGTTAAATCTTTAAACTCTATCAACAGAAAAAAAAAAAAACAGAATATAGCCTCTGACTTAATGGTTTCACTTAGGATTTTATGACTTTACAGTTGTGAAAGCAAGTTACATGCAGCAGAAACAGGATTTTCAGATTTGACCTTTTTCCTGGGCTAGCAATATGCAGTATGATATTCCCCAGCAACGCTGGGCAGCAGCTGTGGGCAGCTCCCAGTCAAGCACATAAGGGCAAATTCATGAGGGCACAGACAGCACCCAACAGCGGAGTGTGCCGGCGGTGAAACTATGACGCTGCGCGAGTGAGACGTACAATGCATTTTCAACTTAATCCTTTCAGCTCACAACGGGTCTGCCAAGATATAACTCCACTGCAAGCTGAGAAACATCTTTATATAAAGAGTTTCATGTTATCCGTGGTTTCTGGCATCCAAAAAGGGTCTTGGAAAGCATCCATAGAGAAGAGGGAGGGTCTGTTATATAGCTACCTACCTAATCTTTAAAACTTGAAAACCACTGCCTAAAATTCCACTCAGAAGTCTTGCTCCTGGAGTTCCTTCTGATTCAGCAGCACTCCTTCCCTCAGGGCTCCTATACATCATGTGAAAGTAGAGCACGACGCAGAGGCCCCACTACCTCTCATCCAGATTATCTGAACCACCAACTCATCCTGGCTCATAGCTCCTCATCCTTCTCTCTTACTTATCCACATCTCTGCTCAGCCCTTAATTTACCCAAAATGATGTCGTCATCATGCTGCTTTCAAACGCATGGGTAATCTAGTCTGAGCACGAAAATAACTTTGTCTAACAGACATACTTGAAGTCTAATGTTATTAGCAGTCTAGTAAATGTTCGTTTCAAAGCAATTAAAACATAAGAACTTGTCTCAAAGAGTTTGAAGAAATAAATCCACTATAACAGTTCCTATTACAATCACTTAATCTCCTTCAGAAGGAAAAAGGGAAGAAAACATTGCATTTTGTTTAAACCATGGAGTAGGAGGAGCGGTAGCAACTAAACCCAGAGCTTTATGCACGCCAGGTATGCATTCTACCACTAAGCTACAACTCCGGCCCTTGCTGAAACATTTATGAGGTCAATTCAAAACATGAATACTGCAGAACACGGTAGTACCATTTAAAAATGCATTCATCCAAAGAGAGAGAAACTACGTGCAGAAAAACTTCATTAAAATCACTAGGTAAGCTTTTCATTCGCTAGTGTTCGAACCTCCCCAACTACATTATAAGGACTGTAATTAAGAAGAACTACTCCACTCACTAACAGATCCAAGCTGGCTGATCAAACAGATTGCCAGCTGGTCAATCAACTGCAATTTGAAAGGTTGCTCTAAAAATATCCTCATATAAGTGTCTAAAATCTCATCAAAATGTAATGACTTCTAATTAATTTCTGCTAGCTATCAGGAAACAAACTTTCACGGTACACCTTAGATGACTAAATATAATACAATTACCAAAACCCTCCAAGATTCCCGAATTATTCCCCTGCCAAAAGAGGCAACATACTGATTTTACTCTAGCAATAAACAGCTATAAAATAGTCTTGTACCTGAGGGCAATCTCTACCAGCTTTTACAATGAAGTTTATTAATCTACTTCAGCTTGCAGTGAAATGCATAAAATATGCATTTTCTTATTTGCACAAAGTAAATGACTGTAGTACCGAAAAGTAAGCAGGTTGCTAGCTAGTCACCAGCTCTGAGCCTGCCTACTCTTCCATGAAATGAGGACTACACACTCAATTCTCTGCCTCACGCTTTACCGTCAGTGTCAAATGAGGAAGCCTATGTAGAAGCATAGTGTGAATCCTAAAGCTGGGGAATTATTACACAGGTATGGAGAGATACACACTCCTCAAAATGAGATTCAAATACATGAGTGCAGATGTTATAAAATAGTGAAGCAATCCCTTCACTTGAGCTGCTGTTTTGTAAGTATCAGGCATTAAACCGAACCAAGATTCTCTAAGAAGCTGCCCTAGGAAAAGATATAAACCTGTGGGCACCAGACTGTATCAGTGATTCTTTCTCATTCTTGCACATGCAGATTAGCTCACAAAAACCCCAAGTCAAGAGCAGCAAGAGAAGTAAACACAAAAGGAAAACTTTCTGAGAAAACAGCACTATGTTTTAGGATGAGTCACACCCAGGTTTGCATGGGGAGGTTTCAGAGAGAAAGGAATGGTGCGTATTCTTTCTGCACACAGCAGCGCAGCCGTCCTGGCTTCCACATAGCAGCAAGGTGTTTAAGTGACTCTGTTCAACACAGCGTGCTGATGTTCCCATTGTACACTTGATTTGGCTCGGGACTATCCAATCCAATTTGCTAACACAGTAGACTCCAGAAGAATCATCCATTAAAAACAATCCAAATGCAGACTCTAAATGTGCATAAGGCCTTTTGTGAGCTCCATCGGAGCTTATAGTATCTAACAGCTGCAACTGTGACTGTTCCAGCTAATTGCTCTCAGCAACAAAAATAAACAATCACTCCAGGAAGTAGACTATACCCGCCAAATATTAATGAATTTTTTTAACAGTCAAAAATTTCAAATCTTTGTTTAAAAGGCTTGCAACTGGTAAAAGTTGCAAAGAACAAGAACAGGCTTGAGGAGGCTCAAAAGTAAGCCTTTATTATTTAATCCGCCCCTCTACCCACCTCATCCCCCCCGCAAAAAGGAAAAAGGAATGTGACTTTCATCTAGAAGAATTTAAGCAATCTGAGATATTTTAACTCAAGTATAACTTTTTAACATATGGGGGAAAAGAGTCGCACTGATTGGAGCTATTTTTAAGGTACAGCTCTATCATAAAAATAGACGTTTACTCATAAGGATGCTTGAATAGAGAACAAGCCCAATCTACGACTCATTGTTAAGAAAGGGGTAAAAAAGGCTGCCGTGCTCTCTAGAGAGCCATTTAGGGTCTGCTTGTGATGTCACTGCAGGATCCAGGTGCACTCGAACAAGCACCTTCCATTCTCGTCAATCCTTTTAAAAGTGCTCTTCTACCTACTTCCCTAAGCACATGCAATAAGGAACCAGTATTTACCCAGAGCCTTGTAAGAGAGAAGATCACTGCAATCAGAGGCCCAGTGGAGCAGGAGGAAAAATTACTCACCCACAATTGGATTCAGCATTGTCCTTTCCTTCTCATCATCCTCGCTAGGGAAGGAAGTATTTTCTTTGCCAAAAAAAGAAAGAAACAATTAACTGACTGGTGCTCCAGGACATCTACTTGTCCTCTGTCAAAAAAAGAACAAGTAGCTTTGTACATACTTCTGTCCCATCCAGGGTTCTGCTGCACAGATGAAGCTTGCAATCAAACTGCCGACTTAAAGTATCACAGACGTTTAGGCATCAGCATCCCAAGGAGGTTTAGAGGGATCACCCCAGAGTCCAGACTTCTCATTTT
This sequence comes from Chinchilla lanigera, assembly GCF_000276665.1. Lineage (NCBI taxonomy): Eukaryota > Metazoa > Chordata > Mammalia > Rodentia > Chinchillidae > Chinchilla > Chinchilla lanigera. The sequence goes on along the minus strand of NW_004955472.1, from coordinate 10,716,360 downwards.
TCTTCAGCCTTTAAATAAAGCCCAAGAGGAATGAAGCTGTATTAGGAAACCATGCAAAATGTTCAATTTTTGTTATTTCCTGATATAATCTGAGCAGTAATCAACATAATAGAAATTAAACAACTTTCACTTCATATGCCTTAAGCTAAAATTCAGAATATACTATTTTATGACTTTAAATTTTTTTTCCGTATGCTAAAGAACAAAATAAAAAATAGGGAAAATATCTTACCATGAAAAAAAAAAAAGACCAAAAAAGTGAATTTGTATGTTTATAAAAACGGTGTGGATACAGCTGAGTACAGTGCTTGCCTAGAACGCACAAGGCCCTAGGTTCAGTTCCCAGCACTGTAAAAGAAATAGTACATAGAAGAAACTAGACATATAATCACAACTTTAAAAAGGGACAAAGACAAATATATTCAAAAATCTCTTCTTCAAAAGATTGGCTTTTATATTTTGTAATTTCTAAATATTCTAGTGACGGTATCATTGATAGAAATTAAAAAAATGATACTTTCATTAAAGTACATGATATTAAGTGCATCACAATTAATTAACTATATGCATTATCTAAGTTCAACTTCTAGATGCCATATATAGAGCTCCTCCAGGATTTTGGAAGTTTGACTCCATGAAAGGCAACAGTTTATGAATATTAATTTAGCTTATGTTTTAGTACTGCCGTAATAATAAAAGGCAAGGTTCCAAGAGTAAAGAGAGCTAGGTTCAGGTGCCAGGGCTCATGTCAGCAAAAGAACGACTGAGAATCTGAACTTTCCTGCACCTGGCTCATTCATCTGTAAAACAAGGTGCTGAACAAGGATTGTGAAGTGTCTTCCATCTCAAGAAAAAAAGAGTGAAAAACTGACATAAATTAAGTCTTCAGCATAGAAAACAGCACAGTGACTGGTACATTAAATGTACTTGATGTACATTTAATGAAAGAATGGAAATTTTAAAATAATAAAGCAAATAATAAATGATGCATTTAAAACAGAACTTTTCATGGTATGTTCCAAGGACAGCTGCTAGGTTGAGGCATGGTTATGTGTGTCAAGGTATAGTTCCTGTGACAAGTACAAAGAGTTAACCTTTCTAGAGTAAGGGTGTGGTAGCGCACACCTGTAATCCTAGCACTCAGGAGGCTGAGGCAGGAGGATTGTATGAGGCCAGCCTGGGCTACAAAGTGAGTTCAAGGCCAGCCTGAATTGCATAGTGAAACCTTGTCTCAAAAAAAAAGTTACCCTTTCTGATAATAACTACATAATTTTTGGTACAAACATCTGCATTATCTAATTATTACTACCTAGAAGTTTGCAAAGCCCATTTTTTGAAATGGGAGAAGATCTAAAATATACATTGAAAAGTGTGAAGGTTAACTTCCAACACTGTACTCCATAGTGTTTTACTGCAGAGTCCAAGAAATAAAAGCTCTGCATCAGAGCCCGTTGCTTCATCTTTACCACCCTGGCAATGGACAGCCTGGAGTACAGGTAATGGAACTACCTCATCAGCTGTGGTTCACTCCAAAAGTTGAGTCACCTGGAAGGTAGCTGTTGGTCTCATCACACCTGCAAGGAAGTCGACAGATGGGCCGGTTGCTCCTGAAATACATGGGCAACTTTACAGAAATGACTGTCGGGAAGGATACACTGGGAAAGTCAGTGTTAGAGACAGCATTCTGCTACCAAAGTCCAAAGGCCCTGCAAAATGAATAAGCCAGCAAGCTCTTTCCACTGAAGAGCTATTTAAATGGTCTTGATTTTATGTGGTTCTTTATTGGGAGGGAAAGTATGGCTATTATACAAACTTCCAAATAATAAAAAGATTTTTTTAAAACCTTGTCTAATCAAAACCTTATCTTGGAGACAGATGTATCTGAGAAACATCTGGATTTTATAATTTTCCCCTCTTTGATAAAGTGTCAGTTGAGTGATGTGGGTAAGAAAAAAATGTAAAGTATATAGTACATACAGGAATGAACCAGGTAACATGGCACTGGAGACAGTGTAAGTGTTGAGGAAGAGAGGATCACTTCATTAACTTAACTGAGTTTGAAAGGTCTACAGCAGTGGTGGCGAACATACGGCTGGCATGCTGCAGCAGGCTATTTGTTATTCCTGAAAGCTCTGCAAGGTTCATCATCACCGGTATACAGTCTGAGAAACAGACCAGTCCAACGCTGTATTACCAGGGAGATTTTGGTTTTGTTTGGTCTTTTTACAGGAACTGTACAACACGCTCCAAATAAATGCCTCTTTTTAAAAGAAGGCAGTGTTCTTGCTACTGAGCTCTATTCAACTCCCCAAATCACATGTAATCTCTATCATGCCAAATATTTTCAGTGTTACAGTAGAAATGAGGAAGAGAACAAGAATGAAGCTGTAAAGTTTATGTACTTCGTATATCTTTATGGACTAAAATGTCTGTTTTAACTAGTCATGTTCACAAAAATGTTTATGAAACGTACAGTCTATATTGAACATAACTTAAAAATTTGTGAATTTCCCTAAAATAGGCTTACCTGTTTTTGATCACTGGCATCTGTTTTTGTATTCTCACCCCAATTCCTTTTAAATCCCACTTACTCTTCATAGCTAGCTCAATTACTGCCACCACCGTGTGGCCCACTCCCAACACCCTGCTGCACGCAGTAAGAGGTGAAGTTTTCCTCCTGTTTTTGAAAAACGAATGTATTCTATCTACAACATCCATCTTTCCTTCCACTGTAGTTATTTGCAGATGTAAAGCAATCTTCTGTATTGCATATGATAGGGTCCATGACAGCAAAGAGATGTCTTCCACACATTTATGTCTGTAAAAACACTTTCTTACATTTAGGCCTAGAAGGCTGTTACATTTATTTGAAAAAGAAACATCGACAAGTGTTTCTGAGGGTGTCAATTTGGTCCTAATCTACATCTTTAGCTACTTAAGGCAAAAGTAATATTAATACTAAATTTGAGGCCCTAAACTTTAGTATCTCTTAATTTAAAGTTGAGTAAAAAACAGTCAAGCACTGTTTTAATAATCGGGGTATTTTACCAATTATCTTTCCAATGTGTCAGCCCTCATATGACACAGTTAGACACAGCAAGGTCTAGCCGAATGCCTTAGTTGACTCAACTATTCAGATACAGTGGCTTATTGCATATTAATAACTTTTATTTTGTTTCAGAAAAAAATTGGACAACTTAACATGAATGAGAGTAACCAAGGAGTCACTAAATGACAATGATATATTAAGGATTTCACAAATTAGCTCATAATTAACCCAAGAAAAGAAGACTCTGTAAGAAGAGCAAAAACAGTTTTTGTCTGAGAGATGTAACTGGGTTCAGCAAAACGAGAGCGAATCAGCGTGATGCTGCTTCTGCGCGCTCACAGCACTGGTGCCATTGCAGCCACGGCCTGGTGCTTTACCTGTCCTTTCCTCGCTAACTGACGATTCGCAAACAGCTGTAAGTGACATCTGCTTGTTTTTATATCCTTAGACACTGAGAAGTAGAGAGATGGCCAATAATTCTTTGTCAACCAGACAAAAATTCCTGCTGCTAATTTCTACAAACCAGAATTCTGGAAAGGTTAATTTCAGTAAAATCTATCTTACGTTGACAGGCTGCCTGTAGATGCTTAACCCTTCCAATATGAGGAGAAGGGAACCTATCTCCTAGAATTTTCAGAGGAACAGTGTAAAGCACAATATGGCCATTCTCTGCAATGACAAACTATAAATGCTCATCATCCAAATAAATTGTTATGATTTTATCAGTATCTTTCTTTATTCCCACTGTTCAAAGTTCCAAAATGGAAATAAAGGCATAAAGGAGCAAAACTACTGCTTCTTTTTTCCCTTCTACCCAATGAAAGGTATATGCACAGCACTCTGGAATTACATTAAAAGACCCAATATTAAAATTTCAATATACTTATTGTTAAAATACATGTTCTTTCTTTTCTCTTGGTAACTCGGTGAGCAGTAGTTCCAAATTTCCACCATAATTTACTGTTCATGCCTTTATGTTTTGTTTTGTTTTTGTTTGTTTTTTTTTTTTCCGGTACCAGGAACCGAACTCACGACCTTGCGCTTGCCAGGCAGGCGCTTTTGCCGCTGAGCTAAATCCCCAGCCCTGTTCATGCCTTTAAAAATGGTAGAAATACTGCAATCTATTCTTTTGAAAAGAAATATTAAATTGCTAACATTTTTCTTCAAATCAGATTAAAATAATGTAAAGTGATGTTAAGATTAAGAATTTATTTGAGTCACTCTAACAGGGAACTGATATACCAGATGATTTGCAATCTTGTATGAGACAAGATTACAAAGGAGGAAAAGTGTAATTTCTACTTAAATATACAGTGGTACCTTGGGGTTCATGAGCTTTATCTTTCCATAATTCTGGTTACAAACCAACTGGATGAGAACTGAATCAATTCAATGGTTAGGTTCACTGTTGACCTTATGGGGAATTTGATTTTGTTCTCATCCAGTTCGATTTGCAGCCAGAATCATGGAGAGAAGTGAGCTCGTACACTGAGGTACAACTGTACCAGTAGTAGTGTAACAAACTGCATTTACCAAGAATTTTTCTACTACATGCTGAAATATAAAAGAACTACTGACATAAAAACCAGTCAAAATACTGATAAAGTAGGCAAGAGGAGAGAGGTGATGGGAGGATGCTCCAACATCACAAAATTAGAGTATTAAATTCATGTAATTAAAAAAGGGAGTATGGAGATCTGAGATTAATTGCATGTTGAGAGAAGAGGAAGTGTCTTGTCACTCAGAAACACTGACTACCAAGTTATGAATTCAGGACAATCACTTTTAGATGGCTTTTACCAAAAATTAGATATAATCAAATTAAAAGAAACCATTTAATATATATATATTTTAAAGTACCTATTATATTCAATTGTTTTAAGTCTTAAAGATGTGAAATTCCTGCATAAAAAAAATCAAGCAATCTTCTTTTATTCACCAGCAGATCAGTTGAGGCTCGGTGGCAAAAACTGAGCATGTCTATGAAAGCATGGGGCTGGCACTGTTCATGGTGTGTACACGCACGCTACACACATCACCCCAACCTAACAGAAACCCAATTTTTAATTCTGGAAAAGTATTTCTTGATAATATAGCAACTGTGCAACAAAAGTAAGTTTCACACACTAACAACCCCGTGGGTGAATTAAATCTCACCAGTGGAGGCAGCGTAAGTCATCTTCCTTCAGCTGTGTTTCGATAGTTCACGTAAATCTGTGAGGGTAATTTCTATTCTACAAAAGGCTGAGGGTTAGTTAAACCAGAGCTGCAGAATGATCACAGCATCTGATTTTCCAAACTTTACAAATGTGCAGATTAAAGTACATGCTCCTGTAAGAATTATTCGCCTGATAATATTTGAAAGCTAACTAAGCAGAAGGTGTCATTCAATCAAGAATTTTTTTTTCTACATCGTACTTCAATTAACTTGCCGTTTGGAATTCTTCCAACTAAAGCTCTGAGGGAACCACTTTTAACTCAAGAGAGTACACTTCTTCATTGTACTGAGCACAGGCACCCCCCAAAATGTGTATAAAGACCTACTCACCACACTGTTCTTTCCCTTCAACTTTGTTTATTGATGTACTGAACATGAAAAAGTACAAAGAATCCAAACACAAAAGAAAACATGTACAGCCTCTTAAATACTCAACAGAATATATTTTCTATTCCAACAGATGTGAATTAAGTCATACTGTACAACTTCAAATAAATACCAGCCTTACATTTTATTAAGTGCTCTGATAAACACTGTAAAGTGAAGCACAATTTGCATGCCCTCTCATCAATGCCTTGGTTTGCTACAGTAGTATAGGAAAGAAGCATGTAGCTGCTGTTTTCCCGTGAGGGAAACCTTATTTTTTAAGTATATACATGTATTTTATTTTTTATTTTTTTTAAACGCAGAAGGTTAACTCTGACAATCTAAATGCACCTACGGATATGGGAAAGTGCTGAGCCAATTGGGTTCCGAACAGCATTGAGTGGGTCAGCATGGAAACTCGCTCACTCACTTTAGCGCGCGCCTCACAGTATATGTACTGTACTATACTGAAAAATTTAACTACAGTTTCAAATAATAAAAAATAAAACTCAAAGCAACCGCAAAGATAATGTACAACTATGTTATGCATAGCACATTGCCTGTTCTAAGGGGAAGCATGTGAGCATCTCAGTTTATACAAAAAGCAGGACGTAACTATATAGTTCTCAGTGCATCCTGATGAAGGCAATTTTTGCCTTCAGCTTTTTTGAAAATTTATTATAAGCTAGATGCTAATCAGAAAATATTTTGTATTTTTAAAATTTCTTTCATACATGGTAAAGACTTATTTTATTATTTCCCCAAATAGTGGTTTAAGCATCATACAAAGTTAAATTTCAATAGCATACAGATATTTATGATTTTTGTATGAAAAATGTAAGGAAATTTGTTCAAAACCTATGGTTATACTCATTTTTCTTTTTTACCACAAACATATTTATAAACAAAAATGTAGCATCACCATAAACAGCTGAAGCTAGACTATCTACAGACAAAATTAGCAACGAATCTGATGCACTGTAAATTCAAGTCCTCAGGACAACAAAAGTGATTAAGCAAGACCTCAAGTAACAATGTTAATGCCATTTACAAAGGAAAAAACTGATACAAAAACATTCAAAACCTGAACATCACTTGGCATGTAAGGGAAAAAAAATCAAATTAGCTGAAAGGTTCATAAACACAAGGTCTTATTTACATTACACAAAGCTCAGGTGTTAGCCTTAAACGTAACTTTCAAAATACCTTCAAATATATCCAAACTCAGATCACTTTTGCTGATTTGCTGCAGTACAAATCATGTGCAACATCTTTTTTTTTTTCCTTAAGACAAAACAATTCTTCAAACAATACTGCAAGTACATCACTAAACACCATGAGCTCTATCTGAAGGGATTTCTTTAGGAAGAACAGATTTTTCCCCCATCTCTTGGTAATTTAAATTTCTTGCCTGCTCTTATATATTCTTTTGTAAATTTTTTATTTGTTTCAAAATCACAAATCAATGTGAGCCACCTATCACATAATAACCAGGATGATCAGACACTCCACTGGTGATTACAAAAACGAAACCAGCAGTATTTCCCTCATTGATTCAATTCCTTTCATACAAAGATCTCAAAAGTATTTTCTACATCATAAATCTTTCTAAATTTTCCAACCACTGCAAATTTCCTGGTAAATTTTAAAAGCTCACTAGGTGTCATATGAAGAGATTTCTCAAAGTATTCAAGTCAAAATATTTGTTCCAGGACCAGTAAAAAGTTTCTCCAAATTTTCTTTTTTATAAAAATAGATGCTTTTTTTAAACCCACATCAAAGAGGCTCTTATCTCTTTGGCAAGGTACTGCTTTACGAAAAGTTCTCCAGTATTCTTACAATAAGCGTTTATAATGTAGCCCCCCCTTCCCCAACCCAAATCATAATTACAAAATAAATACTGTTTTTAACTTCATAAATAAAAATGTAAACTTTCAAAATACTTTTCTTAGACATAATAGCAATGCTTTAAATGTAAACAAAACACAAAGCTAACCAGAAAAAGGAAAAAAAAGGGTGGGGGGGAGACACAACCAACTGAAGAATTACAACACAAAGCCTCAATATTTACTCACAGGTTCAAGGCAGTTATGTAAAAAGAAAAGAAATGTCTTCCCTTAGCTGAAACACTTTAAAAGGTCCACCTTCTTCAAAGAAGGCAATAGAATGCAATGTGACAGGTAAAAACCCTGTACCTCTTGTCCATATTCAAACATAAAAGATATTTAAGAAGTTTTAATTCAAATACTAGCAATAAAAAATCTCACATATTTCTTAGGATGCTAAGTAGTCATTTTATCCCCATCTCAACACTGACTTACAAAGACATTTACTAATGTATAAAGTTTCTCTTAACTCGCCTTTGTTGTATAGTTTTCATATACAAATGGACTGAGGACAAGAGCTCATTAGGCTTTGTGCGTTTTGTTTGTCTTAAAGGAGACCTGCAGTACTCTGTCTCCTAGGCGGTATCCATTGAGGCTAGCTATCGCCATGGCAGCCTCGTCATAGTTTGTCATAGTCACAAATCCAAAACCTTTGCACTTATTGGTGTTAAAGTCACGGATGACCTTCACGTTGGTGACAGCTCCAAAAGGCCCAAACATTTGCCACAGGATACTCTCGTCTGCATCAGGAGCCAGGTTGTACACAAATATACACCACCCTGTTCCGGGGTGCCCAGGGATATTAATTCCAGCCAAACTGGTCATTCCATCAATGGTCATTGGAGAAAACCTACTAAACAAAATAGGAAACATACACACACATACACATACACAAAACAGAAACAGAAGTTGGTTACAGCAATGGACTTATTTCTTCTCCCCTTTGCATCCCCAAGAAGTTTAGCAATTCCTCTCCCAAAACAGATGCATACAACTATCTGATGTTTAAACCAAGGTCTATGTGTGGCTTGCAGTTACATGCTATACTACTGAGTTATTATATGGCCATTATTTGCTGCACTGAATAATATCAGCTACAAGGGCATATATACTTAAAACTGCCTTCATGAGTTAAGCAAGACTGGGTGTAATAAAACCAACACATACATGAAAACATGCTATAACGTCGCAATGCACTATGAAAAAAACAACCATGGATTTCTAAAAGACCAAGTGGCATCCAGTAGTATAAAATATCCCATGAACCATCCGTGCTTCAACAAACAACTTTCCATTAGGTTGTACATGCAAAATAAAACCCAACACAAACGTATGAGGGTGGAAATATCGTTCCCCAAATCAAAGAAACTGTTTGTAGGAAGGAATTATGAGTATCATGAACCTCTATCATTACCTCTTTACTCCATAAGCCATATTGAGCAGATTGTCCAACCTGCAAAACACACATTTAGCAAACTTCAGTTTTTAATTTTTCCCCTGGATGTTCAAGAAAGCTGGGCTCACTACTGCCACCTTCTGAAAGGATATATGCACAGTATTTATATATGAAATCTCAAAATAGTCTTCTCACATTCCTGGGAGAATGGGCACCCACTGCCATAGGACACTAGCTCTTCCACTGGATAAAGTGAGCACTCCCTCCACAAAGCCAGTGGAGGGGAACAGTGGTCATAGTCTCTGAGAAAACTGCTCAGAAAGGAAACACGGGCATTCCGGAATCATTAACACTTGGTCCTTACGAGGCAAATTCTAAGTGCTCCACCTGTACTGAGAGGTATTTTATGCTACCATAAAATTACAACTTTTAGTTTTCAAAACTCTAGGAGGTTCAAGGCACACAGAGCTAGTAAAAATGGTGGCATTAACATTCAACTGGAGTTTACTGAATTTTTTCCATTTCCTATTATTTCTCAATCATTAAGGACTTTCTTCTTTTAGATCAAAGAATTATTGTATCATTATAGACAGAAAGAATCTTATAGACAATTTGGCTAACCCTCTCCTTTCTCAGATGTGCTCAGCTAAAGTTCAGAAAAGGAAAGAAAGACCCAGTGCAACAAAGCCAAGAACTCAGATTCTGTGGCTGTCGCTGTATTTACACTGTACTGGGACATGTAACCCTGCTCAATTTTAAGAAACTGGGCAAGAAATACATCACTCTGAATGTTGCTTGAAATTTGTAATAGAATGTGACTGGGATAAGCCCATGCTCTCCCAATTACATAAATGAGACTGCTTTTATAGCATTTTATTCTGACTGCTTTATTAGTTTCAAAAAGATACTTAAGAGAGCCCATGGTTTTACTGTTTATCAATAGACTATGTTGTTTTAATTGTAGAAACTGATGTGCTCTAACACACAGCCATATAACCACCCCTCAACTGTCACAATGCTCAACACTCTCCAAAGATGACAGGGTGGGAGGGGGGTCCTTTTAACACCCATGAAAGGTAAGTTTGAAAAAAAGCATCAATCTTTTTTGTCTACTCTGTGCCACAACTTAGAGCACACATGAAAAGTTATTCCTTCCAGTTTTAGAAAAGCTAAAAATCTCTTCTAGTCTTTCAAAACTGGAGCAAGAATGCTGTCTTTGCACATCCCTGCCCCCAGTTTCCACTGAGAATTATAAAAATAAAGAAGTACTGAGTGCAAAGTGAAAGGAAACAGAACAAATCACAATGAAAAAGGCTCCTCATATGTGTGTGCACATACATATGTTTGTATGTGTGTGTCTGTGTATCTGTGTGTCTCTCTTTCCTTTTGATGTCCCAATAAGCATAGATCACAGATCTGGATCACCGCAATTTTATAACAAATATCTAGTGACTGAATAAAGGCAAGAGGCTATCAAGATACCATCAACTATTTAGTTTTATAATGAAGACGACTAGGAGGAGGAGTTAGGCAAGCTGTTCACACATGCGAAGGACAGAGCAGCACATGTGTGAAGAGGACATATGTGGGAGGGCTTCATATTCTGCAGAAGTGACGACGAGTAAGAAGTGTTACCCCTTTACACTCAAGAATAAAAGTCACAAATACCCCCCAAAAAGGATGAACACAAACTGGCATCACGAATCAGTAAGTTATCTGAAACAGAAAGCTGCATCAGCTTGCTGAAATGACCAGTACAGAATGGATCATCTGGCACATGATACACGTAGAACAAAACAGCACATCACTGCCTCTGTCCAAAGTTCTGAAAGGTCAGAATTCAGAGGCTCTTTGTCCTTTCACTCAAAGTGAAGTTGCATCACCTAAATCAACTGCGTCTGGGTAGAGACTGTCAGGCTTTCCCGCCAACCAGTTAGGAATACAACCAAAAATCCAGGACAGCATTTCATTAACGAAGTTCTCGACATTTTTAACAGCAAAGCAGAACCAAACCTGCCCCAGAAGTGAAGTCAGACATCTCAATTCCCCAGCTCCAACACATCCCTGGAATCTCCATGATGGATGTTGAGAATGTTTACACTGGGCTCTCTGAGGACCCTCTCAAAGGGCCTTATTTTCCCTACCTCTGAAATCCTGTATGATACCATCCTCTTCACTGAATTCATCACTTGCCTCCCTTTTAAGTCCTCTGGAACTTAGAGCAAGCCACATCCTCCTCTGCCCTTCCCCTACCACCAGGTAGAGTAAGAAGGAGCACAGGATCCAGCTGGTCAAGTTCTTGTCTACTTGCAGCTGAGCCCCATTTTCTTTGTTGTCTGAGTAACAAACATCCACATTTACCCAGGGAGCTCAGAGAAAGCAGTGGGTCTTCACATGCGTGGGTACTATGCAACCCAAGTCTACTAGCAGTCAGAAAAACTACAAACTAGGCAGTTACAAGAGAAAATGGTATAATACCTTGGCCTTAAGGACCACTGCAATTGTATGTCTCTGCTGGATATGTCCATAGCTCAAGGTCATTTAAAAATGCAAGTCAATTTTTAAGCAGAGACCAGAATGATGGGGGTGTGAGGGGGTGGAAGTGGTAATGCATGACGATCTACTATGCTATGGTAAGTATTGAAGAGTGCATTAAACATATGTTTTTACTATTTAAAAATAACACCTTTTACTGCTTTTAATAACTGCACTGTGCCCAGTTCCTGCATTCAGTTCTCATACATGTTTCCTAAAGAAAGACTGAGCAGCCCTCAGAAGTGAACAACAACATTCTCACCTGTTCCTTAGCCTGGACACAATCCACTTTACATGCAGCAAGTTAAGAGGATTTGCAAGATTAAACTGTATAATGTAGCTTTAATTAAAATAATCTTCACTTTTTAAAAAAGTAGCTTTAAAAGGATTCCTATGGTGGGGGGAACAATCAAGTTGAGGATGACAGTAAAGAACATTCAAGAAAAGAAAAAGGCGATCATTTCTCTTACTCCCAGGTATGAGCCACCACATGAGGTTAGGCCCAGGGTAATCCAATGAGTCTCACGTGAAGTCAGGAAATTCAAAATTATCAACATATTAAGTATCTTGCTTTAAAGGTACATTATTCACAAAATATTAGATTAATAATTAGGAATATATTTGATATATTGTATACCTTTATCCCATCTCATTTTCTGTGTTTGATTAGTTTGTACAGAGTATAGCTCATACCCATGTATAAATTATAAAAAGTACACAGTGGAGCTACTGTACAAAATATTTCTATCAACCTCAGATGATTACCAGGCAATCTTTTGAATAAAACCATATATTAAGTAAAGCACCCCTATTCTAAAGCTATATGTTTATAAATAGAGAATAAAAGCAAGTTACTTGCCTAATTTTCAAAAAGCTTAACTGACTATGGTGGAGCACACTCAAGTATAGGGGAAATGAGAAATTAAAGTCAGAAGTAAAAATATGTGGAAAGTTTGCTAATGAGTAATAAAATAAAACTAAATCCTACAAATAATTATCAAAACCTCTCCAAGCCACGGACCAACACTTGAAGTTAACTAAAACAAGATCAACTTCCCTCTTACCAATTAGACAACATCATCTGTCTTCTAAGAATGAGGAAAATTACTAGAGAAGCTTGACATCAGTTTATTCTGAAAGAAAACTGTGGTAAGACAACCATCAACGCACCTTAAATGCAACTCAGCTGCTGACTTGACAGCCCTTTAAAAACGCATGAAGGCACATGAAAGCAGGCACGCAGGCCATGAGACCAGATCACGCGATCCAAAAGAACACGAACGTGTACGGCATAAAGTCTAACCCAAATATCATATCCCAAGAACACCCTAAATTGCCCTGAATTACACTATCCACCCAAATAATAAAGGCTTCTCTTATTTTGAAAACTAGAGTCAATTAAGAATTATCAGATCAACAGTGCTCATGTTAAAATAATTATCTGATTACTGACATGGGTTGCGTGAGCCATAAACCTCAAAAGTTCACTTTTAAACTTAATTTTTATCACATGAATTTTATTTTTTAACCTTAGAAGATATGGTACACTTCAAAAATACCAAAATTGTTTCTTCACTGTTATTATAATGCTTAAAACTTATATTCTCTGATCTGAACTCCCAAGGTATTATGACAACATAAAAATCATAAGAATTTTCTAAATGCTTGCTGGAAAATGACAAGCTCAAAGCTAAGAGCATTAAAATACAAATACTAGGGATGAGATATTTGAACAGGAAGAACAGACCTGAAGTACAGAAAAAAAAGAAAAGTAAAATATTCATCTTTAATTTAAGGGTGTTTGTAAATCGAAAGGCAGTTCCATCTTTATTCAAGGTAATGACAGCCAAGTTAAAAATATTTACAGAAAAGCACCAAGCACACAGCAGGTTAAACGTGAACTTCGGGAATAACGAAATCAGATTTCCAACACCCAGTCTAGATCAAACACCTGTACTGTGCATGCTGCCTAGTTCATGCACGGCTGTCTGGAGGCTGAGGGAGAAAACAGTCACCCCATTATCTATATCCAGGTTTCCCTCGCAACGGACTCCACAATTTTCATCTTTCAAAATTTCTCTAGGAGTCACGGAAAAATTTCCAAGTTTTTTACTTACTAACAAAGCTCCTAAAAAGATAAAGAACACACAATGGGCAGATGATAAAAAGATGTTTAGCCATCGGAACCTCCTCTGAAAGCTTTATCCCACCAAAAATAAACAGCACACGGCCTCCGAGGAGAGGAGCTAATGGACTGAGAGATGGTACTGCAGCCATCGCCCATGCAGCAGGAGTCACCCACAAGCCCTGACATTTTTACAGTCAGGCACTTGCCTGAATTCTGTCTTTGGAGTCCCCTAGTTGGATCTTCATCAAAATTCAATCCTGATTCGAAGAACATTGCTTTACATAATAACCACCATAAAACAAAAATGCAACCTAAATTGGAAAAAAATTACTAAGAATTTAAACTAACAATTTTCTGCTAACAGCAAACTGAAGTTAACTTGACAGGCCGGTTAGGAAACACAAAATTACCTCAAGCTTGTCTGTCCTATATACAGGATCTGCCAAAAAAATGTATACACACTTCAGTGCAAGAAAAGCAGTACGATGTTTTTTCAACAGATGGTGTTACCCTCATATGAGAGACCCTAAAGGATGTTGTATTATCATAGAAAACCCGCTACACTGCTGGCCCTTAGAGAAGAAACTGAAAATGCATGTGCAGCAGTCTCAATGACCACACTTACCCAACCGGCAGTTCACTGTATCAATAGTCTGGAAGCTACTGGCCTCTGCTTTGAGCACCTCTTGTAGTAGCAGAGGCCAAAGGTAACATGTGAATCTCATGATGTCTCAATATACTTAGTATTAAAATATTTATAAAAGTTTTTCCTTTCCTAAAGTGTGCACACAGTTTTTGGTGGAATGAAAAAAAGACAGGCAGGCAGACAGACAGATAGTAGTACCACAAGAAACCTACAGAGTAAGCTAGAAACAACATAAGGCTTCTTTCTCTATAATGGCAAGTATTAAGCAGCCCATGGATCTCTCCTCTCATCCAACTGCTACTACTGTCCACCAAGTTCATGGTGACAGCATTTCTACTTCACCAAGAATTGCTTTACACACAGTTACAGCAGCAAATCTCATCACTGGTGACACAGTTACACTGTTCAAATGTACCATCTCTTTTCTCAGGGCAAAAGGCAACTTAAGTAGAAATTCAACATGGTATTTATGACAAGTTTCTTTTTTGTATCACAGGTAAAACACTTGAGTATTTTTGTTGTTGTTGGGTTTTTTTTCGATGATGCTGGGAATCAAACCCAAGGCTTTATGCAACCTAAGGCAAGAACTCTATCACTGAGCTCCATCCCCAGTCCACTTGAGTATTTTTTACAGGACACATTTTGAATGATTTATGCCCACTCTCTTTAGCACTTTAATTATCCAATGAAAAAGGTGCATGTGATTTAAGCTAGAAAACAGAATTCTTCCATCTTAATAGGTTAAATTCACGATCATAATCTCAATAATTGTTCCACCTCAGCAAGAAAGAAAATTGATATACACTTATAATAAAAAGAAAAATGAGTGTGGGGGCTAGATGACATTATGGCTGCAGTGTACCATCTGGTCACAAAAGACATTTTAAAATGTCTTGAAAAAACTGAATGATTTGTTTATGAAACCAAAAACTCTTATTAGAGTTCTGCTTAACTTACTAAAGTCACTACTCTTCTCACTTGCTGGTTAGGGGTGTTTTGTATGACTCCTGATTTGGTTGTTACCCCAAGATTAGACTAAAACTTGAAAAGTTAGAGAATATTTATACTTGTCAATGACATAGAGTGTCAAAAGTACATAAATGATAGTATCTCTAAAGTTAAAATAAATCTTATTTTAAAATCACCCCAACTTTCCACATGCTTTTTAAAATTCTTAAAAAACTTGTGTAGGAGGAATTTTTTATATTAATGTTTTTGTTATAAAGAAACATTTAATTTAAATTCAATTTCTCAATTTGTCTTATTGATATAGGACAAGTGTAATATCTTTAAAAAAACATGAAGGATTATCTTTGTAAAATTATATGTCTATCAATTATCTACTTATGCACTTATTTATGTGTCTGGGTATCCACTCTTCCACCAGTATATATTCAAAAAAGTATTTGTAATACACTGTTTGGTGAATGTTAATGCTTATTTCTAGGACTTGGGATCACTCAGGTCATTATAAAAGAAGATGATTCATATGTGCAATTGCTTATCTTTTATGGAAATAGAAATAAAATTACACCAAAATTTTTAGAAATAATACCGTGTTCCTTGTGCTAATGTCATGATCATTCTATGAACCATGCAGCGGTCACTCAATTAGCATACACAGGCCAAATCAAGGATGCCACCAGTTGCGGTATGGCCCAAAAGCTAAAAACGGCTCTTACATTTTTAAAAAAATTGCTAAAAGACAGATGCACACACCATCATCCATAAAACTTAAAGCACTTATTACTGTATGATCCCTTACAGAGAATGTTTGCCAACCACTAAGCTAAAAGAAAAAAGGAAGGGTGGAATCCATTTGTAGAAACTCGCTGTACTCACAAAGGTCGTATATATTTAATGGTATGTGTATGTACGTATGTGTGTGTGTGTGTGTGTGTATATCTATATATAAATATATATAAATTAAATGAAAGAACTTGCCATAAAACTTGATATACACATACATACACACACACAAAAAAATCTTATTGAGAAAAAAATTATTAGAATGGGGAGCCAAAACTTCTGGAAACAGTTCATTAAACCTAGAAATTTGTGCATTAGAATTTCTCAACCAATATTTCGAGCCAGATAATTTGCTTTGCTGGCTATCCTGTACATTGCAGGGTGTTTCATAGCATCCCTAGCCTCTATCCACTAGATGCTAGTAGCATCTCAACCTAAATTATGCCAACATGAATGTCTTCAGACACTGCCAAGTGTCCCCTAGAAGCAAAACCAGCCCTGCTGGAGAACCACCTTGTAATGTCCTTTTGCCCCTACCTTCATTAAGAGCAAATGACACTATTCCCCAAGTATGTGTTTTGCTCTGTGCCCATTAAAAAAGAAAGACAACAACAATAATGAGAAAAACAAGCCAGAGACCCTGTCAATAAAAGTACTGGCAGTAAACCTGAGCATTCTCTTTCAGTTTAGTAGCTGGGCACAAGAACTAGACCAGACTTACCTAAAACGCTGTGCCTGCTGAGCTAGCGGTCCTGGATACCTTCTGTTTGGAGACTGGTACAGCTGGGAAAGGATGGCCTGATTGGTTTTTTGGCTTGGATTATTAGCAAACTTTACAGTGATTGGCTCTGTGGCACCAGGAGGTTTCTGGCCATTTAAGCCTTTGATAGCTTCTTCTGCCTCAATCCGCTTGTCAAATCGAATAAACCCTACACCCCTTGATATGCCTATGGTAGGTTTGAGTAAAGATTTGGGAAAGAGGGAATGGAAGGGGAGGGGAAGGAGAGAAGAAAGGATAAATTAATTTTTCCTTCTCAAGAACATCTTTTCACCCACATATAGCATTTGCCATAAAAATCATGTCAGGAGGAAAGTTTTACCTTAGCATTCCAGTCTATAATCACAATTTTGCATTTTTAAATGCATGAAATCAATCACCTATACAATTTGGCTACTCATTACCACATGCTATCCAATAAGCCAAGAAAGCACAACTCTATGTCCGTGTTTTCTCCCTATTTCCTTTCTCTCCCCTCCCACACACTCTTTAACAATGCCAAAAGAACGCCTGAATTCCATTTTTCAAATTGTGCTATTGGACAAGCATCTCAGAAATGAGGGGCACAGTAGCTCTTCCTCTTATAGTAAGAACAGAAACAGATTTGCTTAAAATGGTTTTTAAAAGATGCACTGTGGTAGAAAGATATACTGCAGCTAAAATTTTAAATAATACATACAACTTACTATATGGTCTTAATATATAGGTCTTTGAAGAAAGACTGCCTAAAGAGTTTTTTGAAGAAAGACTGCCTGCAGAGTTTTTTCTGATTCTAGGCTGTTAACAAGCTATACTTTATATATATTAAAGAGTATTATATGAAGATAAAGAAGCAAAAGAAGACCTAGATTTTAAAAATAAGTAAATAAGTACAGCATCAAAGCTTTCTGTACTCTGCAGCACTGTTCGTAAGTGTAGAAGGCCATTCCATGTTCACATTCTCCCCACTTTAAAAGACAAGCATAGCAAAGCATAGGGACGGCCAAAACTTTTTCTAGCTTACGAGAAAAGGCAGCAGAAAACTCAGTTCATTCTACTTAATTAAGCTAAGTGTAGCATGGCCAAAGCTGGTCACCATGAGATAAGCAGTTGCCAGGAGATGCTTCCTTGCCAAGCAAACAGGTATTAAAAGTATCAACAGGAGACTAGTAGGTAGAAAAATATAGATGATTTAGACCATTTCAATGATGAAAAAGAGGAGTTACTCAGAAAAGGCACTAGATCATGATTTAGATGAACTTTAAAAAGAAAGGTCTACTTGCCTAACAACTGATATTGTAAAAGGTCAATGGCTCAGATTTTTCTGAGGTATATAAAGCATTTTTCCATATGTGCTTAATCTCAGATAGCCAGTTACTTTACCTTTTGTATTTAAGCTATAACCACTGCACATTACCACCTGATAAATGAATAAACAATATTGCAGCGTTTCAATTTCAGGTAAAAGAATAAGCCTTCCTTGAAAGCAACAAGTACAAAGATGAAATGATAGGGAGTATATCTACTCATTCATCTATGAGCTCCTCTTAAGAATGAATAAGACCTCGTACTTAGTTGTTCCATTAGGGAAGCGTTCAATTTGCAATGAAATGGCCTCTACACAGACAGTCATCTAAAAGAGTAGTCCTAAAACTTGAGAGTGCATCAGAATAACCTAAAAGTAAAAAATACCTCCCCTTAGAATTTTATTGTTCAGGTTTTGGGTGGGGTCCAAGAATCTGCAAGGCTGGCAAGATTCCAAAAGGATGCTAAGCCATACTTGAGAATCACTGACTACACCACAAGGTGGTGAGCTACGTCCACCTGAGAGCCCACATGCTCAGGACAGACTGCCAGTTAAGGGATGAGATGGCCTTTCTATATCACAGATGAAGTTTACTCTCGATTTTCCAAGTTCTCACTAAGAATGAATGGATTTAACAAGTTGAATTATATCAATAAAGTGCATTTTTGTTACTTTGAACAAATTTTATCTAGATTGTTGTGCCTGAATTTCTATTTAATCTTATCTGTGTGATATAAAACAGTGTGACAGATGCATAAAGACTGTGAAATAATTAATGTAGCTAAAACCATATTTTATATACTCTCACTTGAATTTTTTTATGACAGCAAAATCTGTAAGCCATTTCTTTCAGGCATGTATATAGTGGTAGATCTCTCTCTTCCTAGAATTCTAAGGGTGATACTTTCTATGAAGTTAATCAATAGCACACAGGGGAAACTGATCAAATTCAGATCAACTGAATTAATCTACATTTGAAAATTAAAAACTTACTCTAATCTTATTCTAGGGTCAATCTGTTCTTTTCACTTTAAAAAAATTCACACATTACAATCTATATGATCTTAATGTAGCTACTTTGGAATATGGCTCTACAGGTGATTTTCCTACCACCTTACCCCATTTTTCTATTTTTAAAATGTTTCTAAAAGTATCATTTTTGTAACAGAAAAATGTATCTGTATCTTGTTTTAAAAATCCATAGCTGAATCTGTATCACCAGCTTCTCTTTAACTAAAAGCTTTGGCAGAAGTGCTCCCACACAAAAAAATATTTCAATAAATACTATATTCTTTTTGTTTTAATTTGCTTGAAAGTTATGTTAGGTATAAAATAAGTTTTCAACATTTTCAACATTTTGTACTTTGACATATTCCTATGCACAGCATAGACCTGGAAAACAACTTCAGCAGCAAATACCAGTGGGATGTGGTGTAATCCTCTCTTAAAGAACTAGCTGCACACTGCTACATTAAATTTTGCTTTTCACAAAAATAAGATTGTTTATTACTACTTTATAAGGAAGATGGGGTTTTTTCACATAGCTTCAAACTGAAGATTATTACATCTATAAATTTATTACAAGCCATGAAACAGGCTTCAAACCTGCACCTTCAGGGTGGAAATGACTCAGGCTCACTCACTACACTCCACAATCTATTTTTGTCCATGCATATTTATGAACAATTTCAGCAGAAAATTGCATTTTCTGGCCCACACATACCTTTGATGTGTTAGAGAGGCAAAACTGCTTTATGGGAAGACAGGATATTTCGCAATGTTCCAGTCAAAGTGTGCAAAAGACTGTCTAGAACCACTGTTTACTTACCAGTAACCTGGTCAACAAGAATACGAGAAGTAATAATGCGTCCATATTGTGAAAACAGCTGTTCCAACTCCTTCTGGGTCATTGTTTTCGGAAGTCCACTGACATATAAGTTTGCATCTCTGATAGAAGCTGAACTTGGGCGAGCATAGGAAACCTGGAAAAGGAGAATACAATTAAGTACGCTATACACTCAATCCCTTCCTCTCAGAAAACTGGAAGACTATCTAAATAACTTTTTCATAAGGAGCATTTAACACATATGATACCAATCAAATCTGGTATTAAATGCTTCACTCATTTCTGGGGAAACTAGACAATGAGAAGTGCCATTCTTCTGAGTGGAGAGGAAAGAGCATTTGCTTCTGGAGGGTTTTTAAATTCTCAGAAAGACCAGCTGTGCATACAGCACAGGACCAGAACAATACGTTGTCCTCAGCAGAGCCAACCCTGGAGAACAATCATTCTAGGCTTAAGCTAAATTCACTGGACACACTGTTATGATCTGTTTTCCAGCCTTTCCCATCTCTAGCACAGGTGGTGTCAAATTTCTAAATATTCACCCTCTATGAGCTAAGTGTGCCCTTTTAGTTTATGCCAAAATAACTTTCTCTCACAAATTCCCCAAAGTTTATATACATAAGTATACCCCCATTCTCCTTTATCCATTTTCTTCTTATCTAGAATTCTCAAAAGTTTCCTATCTTTAAACTATAGTACCAAAATTCTGCAAAGATCAAAGACAGTAAGTATATATTTGTTTATAATCAGTACTATTCATATCTCCCAGTCATCTAGTCGAAGTCCAGCATGTGAAAGATGCTAAAATATTTGATCAGTAAAGCCTACCCAATACCTTGCTGCTTCTGAAGGTACACAATAGCTTGTTAGACTACAGCATTTAAGGAACAGTTCATCAAGTCATCTAGATCTCTAGATCAAATTGTAATCAGTGACGCTTTTTGCCTATAACCTATCCCAGCCAATATTTAGACAGCTGTGAATCTCATGAGCTACTCATACACTATCTTTCTTAACTGTGAGCTCTTTGGACTAGGCAATTAAAGAACAGAAATTCTATAATACAGCCCATTTTCCATGTGATTTGTAAGAACTCTAATGAGTCTAACTCTAGAACTGATCTGCTAGGGTACTGTGATGTGATTACTTCTGCCTGTTCTGTTTATCCATTAGTATTCACCTTTAGTTTATCATCCATAAAGAATCTTTTTCAACCAACACTAATATAGAGGAAACTCTGCTACCACATTATTTTAACTTCGCCACAACTCTGCTACCACATTATTGTAATTTTCCAGAAGAAGCTAAGTTGTGCACTACTTTATAGAGGTGTTACTAACTTTCACTGCTGCCTTACCAGTGTTTATATTTGATCCTCCAACCCTGTATTCAACTAGTTTATTAGAAAGTGAAAATGCAGTTTGTTGCTACACATGGAATCATACTGGCACTGTCCTGTCTCACAGAAAGAAGAAATTTGGGCTAACAGTAAAGAACACAAGTAACTACTCTTATACAACTCTTTTTCTCTGTCTATAGGCACTGAAGAATTGTGCAGACTGGGAACTACAGGTACAAAAGAAAAAATAAAGGAAAATCTCACATGACCAAAATAATGTAAATGAGACTGGATTTTGGACTGCAACAACTATTAAGCCATAGAGCCACTGAATTATATAAAGATTCAATGATCTGAAGGAATGAATACCCAGTTTCTTTTCTCATCTACAATTCTTAATTATTTAAAGAGCTAAAAACCCCACCACTTGGGATGCACACCCATATCCGACCCTCCATGGCTTGCTTTCTTTGGCAGGGCAATATCAGTAAGTCAGTTGTCCCTCTGCTGCAGATCATGTGATGCAAGTGTCCCCAATGTGAAGAGTCACTTTCCATGACTACAGAAAGAAGGACACAGGACAACCATCGATGCATTCTCCAAGGAAGGTAACTTTCAGTGTCTGCGAAACAAGCAGCAGGGGCTGGCAGACAGCCTCTATACATGGGCTCAAGCCCAGCATGCGGCTGTGTAACAGTGGTTAAGATGATAGCTCTCCAGTCAGTACACTCGGGCTCAAAACCAGCTTCAATTCATTATGGACACTGAGAATTTGAGACAAAAATTTCTAAACCCTATTATACCTCATTCCTTTATATGGCTGTTAGGGATAATAAAATAATTTCTAATCACTATTGTCTTAGTCACTTTCCTCATTGTTGAGACACATGACCCAAAACCTGTAACGTAAAATCCATAACATAAAGGAGGAAAGATTTATATTGGCTCAGTTTGTAGAAGCGTCAGTCTACGGTCTGGTGGCTCTGAAGTAGGGAGACATAGCAGAGGGGCATGGTTGCTAATACCATGGCATCCAGGAAGCAGAGATGGTGTCAAAGGAAGCACCAGGCAGGCGATAAGCCCTTCCAGGCCATGCCCCAAAGACCTGCCACTTATGACCAAATCCTACCTCCTAACAGCAAGTCACCTACAAACCCCTATAATCTAATTATGTTCCCAAGGCTCCACCGATAAGAACATGAGGCTCTTAGAGGACATCTAGATAAGCCACAGCACAGTCTAAAAATTTAGGAGACAGCATTACAAATACTATTTGCCTCTACATGCTTCTAAATGTGTAAGTAAGTACCCAAACCATTAATAGCTTAAGAGTAACGTGAATCCATTGCAGTATTCAGAATGATTTACTCATCGGTGACCAAGAGAGATGACCAGATGGAATATAAACTCATGACGGTAAACAAAATCTGTTTAAGACTGAACTTACATTTGTGCTGTGAGGCTTTGCCATTTATAAAACACTATCCCTTATAACAGCCCTGGCGGTGGATATATGTACATGAAACAATTTATGGCTAGGAAAACAGGCAAAGATAAGGTAAATCACATCCCTAAGGTTATATATAAGTAGAGTTGAATTCTGGATTCAGACTCTGATCTCCTGGCTCCATTATCCGTTGCCTCCTAGGTCCAGTTTTCTGTCAAAGGTACCACACTATGGTAACTACCTTGGCAGTTTACTTCTTCTAAGTGTGGAAATACACATACACATGAATGTGCACACACACTCAAAGAAACTGATCACAGACAGTAGAAATAGATGTCACTAAAAATCAAAGTATGAATTTATTTTACTTTCCATTAGCATCTTTAACAATAGCTTTTGCTAAGATTAGTCATTAACTGAAATTAACTGTAGAAATTGCACATCATAATTAAAATCAGTTTTATTATGGACTAATTCTTAGAAATAAGCAATGTCACTCCCTACCCTCTTCAAGGAAGTGCAAGAAAGGACACCAACCCTGCCCCTACTCCCAGACTAGTTTGCCAGGTCCCACACTGACACCTTTGTTTTTTAGGATTCACACAGGTTCCTTTCCTCTGCTCTTTCAAGGACATCCCTGTCATCAACATCCTCTCTTCCAGAAAAGAAAAAACTTCTTTTTCCAACTCAAAGGATTATAAATAGAAAGGGTTTTAGACCAAGGTAAGAAAAAGACTTGCAAGCGCCTGCCTGACAAGCGCAAGGTCGTGAGTTCGGTTCCCGGTACCGGAGAAAAACCAAAAAAAAAAAAAAAAAAAAAAGAAAGAAAAAGACTTGCAGTGGAATAAAGATTTGCACTTTGGAGATGTAAATCAATTATCAGGCCAAACTGTACATCTAATAACTACCAGTAACCTTTCCCTATTCTGATTTTTTTAATGGATTTGGAGTTTGTACAGGTGCCTTGTTTTAATACCCATTTAAAGAACTGTGTAGGGGATATACTCAGTTTCAAAGTTTTGAATATGTTTGTGGTTCCCAGGACTAAATTCCCTTGGAGAAAACCTAAGAGAGTTTACTCTTATAAAGTACTAGAAACACTTCAATACAATGAACTTTCAGCATCCTGGTGGGGTCAAAATAGTGTCTTCCTTCATCAAGTGCAAGCTGTTTTCCAATCTAGATTCACTAAATTAATATATGGGTTTGGATTTTAAATTTTCAGTGCCATTTAAACAGGTGAATATTTAATGCCTGGGGAGCAAGGTTATGAAATGTCAAAACTACTAAGCGAAAGATCTAATTTAGGAGGCAGTCAGAGAGTCTGCAATTTAAATATTTAAAGATGATACAGGGAGTATAAAACTGAACACCACTCCAGTCCAAAGATAGCAATTTAAAACTCGGGTTTATTCTGGAAGTTCTCACAACCCCATGAGCGGTATAATAAACTGAGACAAGCAATCCTGACATTAGTTCAAAGGAGATGGGAAGCAGTTAGAAAGAATAAGCAAATAAATATTCTAGCCAATGGTTCCTAAAATTGTACTTCACAAGTGATATTAGACTGGACAAAATAGGGATAAAAATAAATTTGTCAAGATAACTGGTTCTCAAAAATGGAATAGTTTGAAACATACTAGATTCCTTGTAATTAAAAATCTATTTCTTTAGCAACAGCTAAAACTAATCACATACATTACACATGCAAAGATGAGTAACACATATACTAAGACTGAGATATCAAAACAAAAGTTAATCAAATCACAGAATTAAAAGGAATGAGAACATCTATGAATAAGAACTGGCACTTTATCATACATGTAAAGTTTAACAGCCAATACATTACTTTGAACAGAAGTCCATCCTAAATGCTTTTGTCCAAAACCACAATTGCTCTCATTTTCCTAATTCATCAATAGAAAGATCAGTGACGGTGGACATTAACAGATTAAAGTGGTGAGGTCCATGAATGAACAAAGCAATTCCTTCTTTTTAAAAATAGGAACATTTGAAAAGTCACCCACTGACAAGATCACCCCTGAACAACTTTTATCACTTGTCAATTACTGACCCAGGAGTATAAACATTAAATTTGAAAATTAGATACTTGTCACTTTAGATTTTTTTTTTAAAGCTTCAACCTCTCCAGCTAAAAGGAGTGGTCAAGGTCATAGTTGTGCCTATTTAAACTCCAAGTTAATTGCTTTTCATGTTAAAAAAAAAAAAAAAAGCCTTGAACGGTCTATCTATAAAAGATACTATTACTAAATAAAAGTTAGCTCTGGTAGAGAGTAGCAAAGGTCTTGTGACAGCATCACAACTACACAGACACTGGCTACACTGCACCTGCCAGAAGAACTCACTAGAGTAAAGCAAAATTTGGATCACAGACCTTAAAATTCACCTAAAAGAAAAATATGTACTTTCATCTGCTTCCAAATGGAAAATCTCATCAGGAACAGATCTCAAACACACATCAGGGTGTATGCATGTCATCCAAGGTCAAGACTGCAACATGGAAGCGCATTTTTTTCAGTGGGTTCCAAGTGAACTTAGGCCTGAGAGCACAGATAAGAAATTAAAGATTAGCTTCAGCAAAGGGTTAGAACTAAAAGAAATAACCACATCTAAAAGGAAGGCTTATAAAGGCATTACAGTTAGTGCAGTTATCACTGATATTCTAAGATACAGAATTTGAAAAGCTGTATTAGTGGAAAGTACATATGGAGTCTCAAAAGTTTTACTTAGACTGGATTTGTTGAATGCTTTAAGACAAATTATGATTGCTTTAACTCAAGTGAGAAGTTCAGACACTATAGAATACATTTAACAGTGTTATTCTCCACTCAAAATCCCTGACGTCAATACCAGGGCTCCCTGACGCTGACCAGGCACCGTCTACTTTTTCTGCATGAGAACACATAACCTTCAGTGGTTTCCCAAGGCTTCGTGCTCTCTCACTTCCCCTTGTTAATACAGGGTTCTACTTCTACAAATTTCAGTCATTTCAGACTTTGTGTGGGCATCACCTGGACCCTATACTCATCAGCCCTGTCCTCTGTACTCTGATTAGGTACCTATCTGCACCCACACTACATTATATGCATTGTTCTCTGAAATACTCACCTAGGTTGTGTTCTCCTTACCCTGTGACTGACTTAAACCCTTGAAATAAATGATATTACCAATGTACTTTGTACACCTTTGTATCCACCACACATTAATTGTAAATAAAGATGATGTATAGTCACCTAATAATTGGAATATATTTTTGAACTCTTGTTTAAAAGAGAAGCCACTGACCAGGCATGGCGGCACATACCGTACCTATAATTCTAGCACTCAGGAGACTGAGACAGAAAGATTGCCGTGAATGAGGCCAGCTTGGACTACATAGTGAGCTCAGGGCCAGCATAAACTACACAGCGAGACCCTGTCTCCAAAAAAAAGAGAGAAGCCACAACTGGTACATAATACCAAAAATCACAGGTAATGGTATTTTGTGCCCAAAATAAACTGAAAATTCTATTAACCACTTTAAATATGAAGTTTCATCCATCAAACTGGGGATTAAAGTCCCTAGCATAAACACAGTCTTCAATGGGATAATATACTGTTATCTAGGTATGGTGAGCATCTGTAATTACAAATTCTCAGAAGGCTAAGGAAAGAGGATAGCAAGTTGGAGGCCAGCTTGGGCAACTTAGTGAGACCTTGTCTTAAAATAAAAAGGGCTGTGGATGTAGTTCAATAGTGGAGCACTTGCCTGGCATACACAATGCCTTGGGTTCAGTACCAGGTACCGCAAAGGGGTAAAAAGGGAATACACACAAAAATACATTTCAAAGTGGCAAGGGCCTTTATTCAATTTCTTTATACATATTTTAAAAACAGGAACAGAGGCACAGAAAGGCAAAGTGACTTGACCAGAAACATACAGAAAAAGAGCCGGGTGTAGGATTCGGGAGTGCTGACTCTGCCGACATGCTTTTCCATGACACCAGTCACTGATACACAGTCTTTGAAATCACAGTAACAAGCAAAGGGAGTTACTGAGAGAAGGAGCACGTATTTCCAAGGAGATGCCAGAAGAGACACTGCAAGAAGGCACAAAGCTTGGTGACGCTAAATGAAACATTTTTGTATGTAGGAAATGTGAGGTCTATCAAAATGAGCGATTCAGTTAGATCAGTTAGTGTATTTTTTCTATGAGTAATGTGATTTACTGAAGAGATGTTCGAGGCTGGCAAGCAGAATAAAGAGAAAAACTGAAAATCTTGCCACTAGTGATTTACATCAATTAAAGCGTACCTAAAATAAGGGGCTGGGGATTTAGCTCAGCAGCACAGCACCTGCCTGGCATGCGCAAGGTTGTGAGTTCAATTCCCGGTACCAGAAAAAAA
>NW_004955472.1:10669577-10689186 GCF_000276665.1 Chinchilla lanigera | reverse complement strand
AAAAAAAAAAAAAACCTAAAATACTTAGAATCTTTGATATTAGGTGCTTCTGCCTTTTTTTTTTTTTTTTTTTTAAAGTTACATGCCTTTCAAAAGGGGAGACAGCAACTGGTTATTTACACTAGGGAGATTTTTTCAAACATTATTTTCAAGTTTTAGTGCAGCGTCATTAAGTAAAGTTAAAATGATCTCAGCTTCAACTTAAAGATGAAAGTAAGATACATAATATAACAACTGATTAAATGACATTTAAACACTACATTTACTGAATAACCACAGAAAACCAAATTGGTTTAAGATTTATATTAAGCAATAATCAAAACATGCAGATAGAACAAATGAGATTTTCTTTGGCATGTGTTGAACTCAGCTTCTAAAAAACTACATTGAGCAGAATTTATTAAGTGCTACCCAAACGTTTCATCCACTTGTGTCAGTTAAATAAAGACCCAAATGGGCTGTCCTGAAAGTTATCGATAGCTGGCAGACCATTTCTGCCCTTTCCTTCTTTGTCCTTGACAACAGTAGGCACTTGGCTTAACAAGGACTTCTCATTTTGGCGAAGATAAACAGAGAAGGTACAGTAAATATATTCTTTAAATGTAACTTGGAAGTAACACAAGTATCTTCCAAATTCCTAGGTATTTCTTCATGTAAAAAAAAATTGTACATTAGCATCACCCCAACTTACAGAAGAAAAACTCACATACTGTTTGCTTTGAGGTCAAGTAAATAAACACAGATGAAGACAGCAGAAGGACTATGTGTGCACTGTAACACAGAAACAGTTCAAAGAGCACAGAAATAAGGCATCTTCCATGACCGTGACAATTGCTACTAAAATCAATTCTTGAATATTGGGTCATTTTGTAAGAAGGCGGCAGGTGAGTGTGCCGAAAAGCTTGGTTTAGGAGTAAGGACAGAGTCTATGTCAAGCAGAGTCAACATGTAGCCTCTTTAAGTGGGCTAACTGAAAAGCCTAACAATTCCTCCAATCAAGCTATGATATGTTAAATCCTCCCAGCTCTTGATTCTCTATTGTATAGATCTGTGGGTGCCTAAACTCAGTAAATTAAGATAGTAAGATAGATAGACCAACAGACAGATGACAGACAGGAAGAGGGGAGGGGAGGGGAGAGGAGGGGAGAGGAGGGAAGGGAAAGGAAAGGGGAAGGGGAAGGGGAAGGCAAGGGGAAGGGAAAGAAAGGAAAAAGAAAAGAAAGAGAGAGAGAAGAGAAAGACAGACAGACTTTTTTGGGCGATAACAAAAGAAATAGCAGATTTCATGGAATAATACTCATTTCCCAATTAGAAGAATGTGTATGTTTCTGCATGTAGGGTGGCTTACAAGCCACATAATAAGCTACCTAATGATTCAGTATAATTTTTCAATAGACAGAAATAATACTGGGATGGCTACTCTGGCAGGTAATAATATGTAATTTCACTTTAGACACTTCCACTACATATACTATGGAGGGATTTAAAGAACAATCTTAGGCTTTAAGCTTCCAGATGCTGGAAACTAATTCATAAATGTATGCCTATCATATAGTCTCACCCACCAAATAGGTACTCCAGCACCCGGCAAGTGGATATATTCTGTGGCCTTGTGCAGGAGCTATTTCTGAAGTACCTCTCAGGCAAGATGATTAGAAGTTGTGATATCTGCCCAAACAACTTGGCTTTTTTATGCTTCCCAGGAAACAATACAGGCTACACTGTTTTATAGAAAAATAGATGTACTCATCCTATTCTTAGAAAGCCATTTTCCAGTAATGGCTTCTTAAGGGTTCTTCTGGGATTCTGAAACTTGATCAGAGCACATCTCCAACAGAAGCCATACTATCAAGATCACTGCTGCAATGTTATTTCCAAAAGTTACTTAAGATGCAATTTGTGTAGTATTTGAGTATCTGACAAATCTAAGGTATTGTCAGTAGAGTAAAATGCTGACATAGTCAAAGATTATACATTGTCTAGCATAAGTAAACTGGAGCTGTTTAAAAATAAAAGTCAATTAGTACTGGCTGGTAATGTGTAGAAAATGAGAAAGGTTCTCATCAACCCAATTCTGGTGGACTGAACATCCTAAGGCAATGATGGTTAATCTTTTAGAGACGAGAGCTCAAACAGCAACTCAAAACCATTTATCGCAAAGTGCCAATCCTGTAATTCAACTTGAATACTGAGGCTTTAGTTTAAAGAACAAAACTCATATATTAACATCTTTTGTCTTAGAAGAGAAAAAATAACACGTGCTGTAGGTTTACCATACTGTCCTAGGGCTTTCACATACTTGTTCACCTAAGGTTTGAGACGAAGACCAAAATACGTACGGGAAAGACACACAGATGTTATACAAAAAAAAAAAAAAAAAAAACAGGACATTAAGAGACATTATGTAGAAAAATCTCAGATAATGGGATACCTTTAATGAAGTCTTCATGTTTTGTAGAAAAGAAAAAGTAGATACATCCTTTATACATTCTTCATTTGACCCTATCTTCAATGTATGGTGATGCCTACCAGGAGGTGGCAGAATTCTGAACCATCCATCCAAAGTTAAAGATGGTTAAAAACAAAACAAAAACCTCCAGACAGTTTTACTTTTAATTGTACTTAAATTTTGACTTTTTCATCTTTAAGCACATATGGCAAGTCTCCAGTTGTTAAGCAATATATGGAAAACACCTCATGTCTTAGTTACAAATAAAAACGTAAGCATTCTGTAAGGTACTTTGGAGATACAGATCCCTTTTCCTTAGACATTATACAACTAAAGAGGAGAGAAAGGCAACATGTAGTGAAAAATCAGTGCTTTTCTGGCCAAATAAAATTTTACGAAGAATTACATGGCATGTGCAAGGGGAGTGCGGGTGGAGAATGAGGCAAGGAATGGAGGTAGGAATTAAGAATTGCATATTGAAAGATGAAGAGTCCAACTAAGCAGAGTAAAGATTTCTGTAGGACACTGACAACACCAGAATGGTGAGATGGGCAGATTACAGAGTCCTTAGATGTCAGGAGAAGCTTCTAAGAGCAGAGGAATGACAGTCCAGATGTAGGAAGGAGTAATCTGACAGCAATGTAAGAAAGAACAACAGAACACAGTTTGCCCATCACAACCTGTGTGAGGAAGATGGTCAAAATCAGTGTAGCAGTCAAAAGCTCATTGAAATATCATCTACACTGCTTCCTTTTTCCTTCCTTTTAGAAGAAAAACTCCTTCACCACAACATTAGTTCTGATACCCAAGTCCCCTCTGATTTACTTACATACACTAATGAAAATATAATAATCCACTCTCTTGTGTACAAAAAATACTGCCCAGGGAAACTTCATCTTGGAACCATTTGTAAATAGCTACAATGAACCCCAGAGGTCACCACAGATCTTTGCAGAGTAAGACAAGCACTTTCTATGACGAAATGAATTAAATCTATGCAAAATCTATCCTTACAACTCCTCAATAAATTAGGTCTTCACTACAGAGGGATAAATGTAAGATAAGGGGGTGGGTCTTAGGTTTAATCAAATTTTCTTACCTATAATTCTTGTAGAAGGTTATTAGTTTAGGGAGTATGTATAGTTTTCAGATTTAATCTTCTTACAAAAGGGACATCACATAAAGGTCTCTATGCATTTGGATAAGGCATACTTCCATGTGTAATACTTTTCTTTCTTTGCCTGTTTTATAAAACCCTATCAGCTCTGAAACTATCACAAGGGCCTGCAGACAGCCAGTGACTCATTCATTTCTACTGTACTTTGCCTGTACTTATTTTACTGTGAATAACAGTCATATACGGTGCTGTGTCCTTTACTGCTCGATCACCTCAAGGACAAGACTACCTCCTATATTATTTGAATGGTGTTCCCACATTTAGCAAAGCTGACTGCTACACACCAGACACTGAAATGCTTGCAGAATTAAGTTTTTATTTAATGACTCAGATATTCCCTGTCCAAAACTGCATAGCCATAATTACATACTCAAAACAAAAACAACCTGCAATTAAACATCTTTTTCTTTTTTAATTTTACATTTGTTCATCCTTGTTCTTTGTAGGGTGAGGGGGATAGGAATGAGAGAAAAATGGTACATGATGGACATAAATAACTTAAAGCTAGTAACTTTCCTTAAAAACTTGGAAACTATCAGTATTGTTATGGGTCCATAGAATAGTACAGTAAGAGGCCGGGGATACAGCTCAGTGGCCCAGCACCTGCCTGGCAATGTGAGGTTGTGAGTTTGATTCCCGGTACCACACAACAACAACAACAATAATGCAGTAAGGAGAGAGGACATTTGAACATGAAATCACTTTTACTATATCTTACAAAAATTAACTCACAAACTCCTAAAGAAAAATTCCTAACACACAGGATGAATTTAAACAAATGATAAGTCTATTGTCACAACAATCTCTCTTGAAATATATTTTAAACTTAAAAATCTGCAACTCATTTCTGTATTACAAGTCAATCATATGATATCCAAGACTTCATGTTTTGAGCCTGGTTTAACTGAGTTGTCAGGGATCTAATATGTATATATGCATGCATATATCCACATACACAGAAGGAAACCAACTCACTCCAAGGTGGTCTGTCTTTAGCAAGGAACAAACACTAGGAGATGTATCCCAGTTTGGGGTGCAGGGTAATAGGAAACATTTTTAATATCCTGACATTTAGCCTTCAAATGGAGTAAAAGGGAAATGTGTATAATATACATATCTACTTATATATATGATAAAGCGGAAAGGGGGAAGAAGGGCTAACAAAAATATTGTAAGCCTTTTCCACAGTGCAAAGAAAGTTCTACCTACATATATTTTGTAGACCTGATGTAAACTATACAAGTATAAAAAATTTGTCCAATACATAAGGGGATAACCCCCAAAACATTACTGAGTGTTTTATGAATTTAAATCTACCAAAATATTTCTCTCTCAGCATGGTTAGACATTAGAAAATAACAAGGGAAAAATTTTTTTAAATGAAGTGATATGCACGACTGATAGTCTCAAATACAATCTTTCATTCTCCAGATATCTATTAGACACCTGAGCTGCATATTCCCCCAAGCAGCTTTAGTAAAAAAAAAAAAACAAAAAACTGTATTCTTGCAACACTTTCTGTGACAGCTGTGTTTTTAAGAAAAATATGATAATCTTTACAGTACACAATAAAGAGACCGTATCATTGCCATTTATAGAACTCCCGCAGAAACCTAAAGCAGGACAATGATGAAGGCAACAACCACTTTTGTCTTTGTTCTGAGATAAAGTGATCTCCTGCTTCCGATCTGCAGACTGCCTCTCTTTACTTTGAGAATCTGTACTGAGGTAGTACTTAATTGCACTGAATGATCTGGCACCAAGCCCTTTCCCTGGGTCTGGCTGATAACATCAATAACACTCACTAGCTATAATTAAACCTCCATATAGTATCCCCTTTACCACTTGGTGGATCAATGTACTTTAATACTCAAAGAGCACAGAGCAAGGGTGACAGTCACCTTCACAGTCCCTTCACAGTTGACTTTGTGAGCCAGAATAGTTTGCAGACAATGCATATTTCTCAATTCTCCCAAGACATCGCTTAAAGGAGAATACTTCAATAGAAAAATCAAACACCACCAAATCCTTGCTTGTGACACTTTCTTATTAACCTGCTTTGCAAATCTGAACAGGACGAAATATTCTCAGCCTTTTGGCAAGGGTATGCACTGTTTTCATGGTGCAAAATTTAGTGGATTGGTCAAAAGGTTTCTATATTAAGGCTACACATAGCAAATTTTCTTTTTTTGTTTTTGTTTTTGTTTTTTCTTCTGGTACCAGGAATTTAACTCATGACCTTGCATTTGCCAGGCAGGCGCTGTGCCACTGAGCTAAATTCCCAGCCCCCACATAGCAAATCTTTTCTTAAAAAACCATTTCTAATATGCTGTGGATTTTTATGGTAATATAGAAATCCCATTCATTCAGGTCCTGCCTAGAAAGCTCAAATATCCAAATACTAA
Source organism: Chinchilla lanigera (assembly GCF_000276665.1). Classification (NCBI taxonomy): domain Eukaryota; kingdom Metazoa; phylum Chordata; class Mammalia; order Rodentia; family Chinchillidae; genus Chinchilla; species Chinchilla lanigera. Next base: position 10,683,155 of record NW_004955472.1, on the reverse strand, counting down.
CCTAGGGTGAGAGACAGGTGTGGTATGGAGCCTGTGAGTGAGGTGATTTTTTACTGAATTATAAAAGCAACTTTTATCATGTAAAGAATCATAACCATGTTGGACCACATAACTAATCCCTCAATCTCTACACTATGAAACACTTATTTTAAATGGATGGCCCCTGAACAATCATACTGCAAATTCCCTAAATAATTTACAAATTATGTTAACATAATTGTATTTATTGATCTACAAATGCTCTAAAAATTAGCAAGCTGTTTGTGAGAGGGAAAAAATGTATTGTTTTTTAGGTAAATCAAGCATTATATTCATTAAAAACACATTAATAAATCTTAATCATTCAAGACATTTTGTTACAGCCCACAAATGAAGATTCTGTTATTCATATAAGGTTTGTTTGAACCTGGCACCACAGTTTAGCCAAGTGTACATCATCAAGTACACTAAAGAGTAATTTTCAAGTCACATTGTCACCTGCTTCAGACTTAGGTGTGGCAGCTGTTAAAATATCATTTAGCAGGCCTCACTCTGCAGATGATCAGCTTTGTAAGTCTCAGTTGGGACCTAGACATACGTATTACCAACCACTGCACCCAGCAATTCTGATGAACATAAAAGTTCTGGGAATCTGTCATGTAAGATGTAAAATTAGGTAAATCTTTAAACTCTGGGGCTTGTTAGGGCTTCCTGGAGAACTCACAAAAATCACGGACACCACGCTTTCCTCCATGCCATCGAATGTTTCTCAATCAAACTCCTCTGCTGCTTAAAAGCATTTTTAGAGGAATATAAATCATCAACAAATGCAAAAATGCAGAAATAAAACAGGTGCCACAAAACCCATCAAACTTATTTCCAGGAACTCAGACTGCTTGGCTCCACTGGACTGGCAAGTCCATCATCCTGAGAAGTCCTCTATAAAAGGCCCGCTATGCCCGATTCTGTAAAATTGAAGCCACTCTCAAATCTTTCCAGGAAACTTCCTGTGAATGTGCATGGGGTCATCTGGCTAAAGCAGGCAGGAGAAACTAAAGCGTTTTCTGTATTACTGGTTTCCAGGATGATGAGAATGTTGCTTTTCCTTCTCCCTCCTGTGGCTCACCTAAGGACCACTTCTAAAACCCTCATTACATGAGCAGGAAGGATTAGACTTCTCATTCCTATTGGGGGAAGCAGCCCTCCTTACACTAACAACCAAAAAAATAGAGCAAACTATTAAAAAAAAAGTATTTTTTTCCAAAATCCACTTCTTCGTAACACAAAATGTTAAAATATTCAATAAAACTAAATCAAAGAAGTGAACATTCTAACCATTTTCTTTACTGTAATTGCTAGCATTTTATTAATTCCTCTCCAACTGTATTTCTAAAATATAATTTTAACATAAAAACACAAGAGTCAGAAACAACTGAGTATTTCCGATCTTTACCTTCCCTATATAACAAGCCATGCCTGTAATAACAATAATAAATGCACACCCGCATTCCCAGCACTCAGGAGGCTGAGGCAGGAGGATTGCTGCAAGTTCCAGGCCAGTCTGGGCTACAAAGTGAGTTCAAGGTCAGCCTAAACTGCAGAGTGAAATCCTGTCTCAAAAAGACAAAATAATAATAATAAGAAGAAGAAGAAGAAGAAGAAGAAGAAGAAGAAGAAGACGAAGAAGAAGAAGAAGAAGAAAAAGAAAAAGAGGAGGAGGAAGAAGAGGAAGAGGAAGAGGAGGAAGGAGAAGAGGAGGGAGAAGGAGAAGGAGGAGAAGGAGAAGGAGGAGGAGGAAAAGAAGAAGAAGAAGAAAGAAAGGAAGGATAAGAGAAGGAGAAGAAGGAGAAGAAAGAAGAAAGAAGAAGAAGTAGTGAACACTAGTACTTTCTGCCTCTGAACGTCAAGAGTAACAAGTGCAAGCAAAACACATTCAAAGTAAATGTGTAGACAGTCATGATCTCTAACATTTGCTACCTGAGAAAAGGCTATTTAAAAAGCAAGAACAGAAGACAAATCCACAATTCCAAGCTCCCCTGGACACATTCAAAGCAGTTCTTCAGAGTGGGAGAAGGAGGCAGGCCAGTTCTAGACTTCCTGCCTTTTTCCCAAATACAGCCCTCTTTGCCTGCCTATAAGCAGAATGCCAAGAAACTTCCAGAAATAAAACTTCCACAAATAATTCTAATGTAGTACTTATGGCTGAAAACTGCTGCTAATGGCAATGTTAGGAAAATTTGAAGGAAGTGAGAATAAAAGAAAATGGACCATCTTCTAATGTCTCCCTACAAACTTAACCCATTTTAACACACTTTTGTCATTTTTAAACTAACATTAAAGATTCTCAAGAAAAGCATTCTTAATGAGTTGTCTATAAAATAAATTAGGAAGTTGCTATCATAATTCTTTCAGTCTTCTATTCCTGTTGAAATGATTTAACTAATACTTAACTCTCCCATTAGCTAAACAAGACCTCTAGGTGTCAGTTTTCTTTTCAAACTCAAGTATGGCTGTCTCAAAGGCTCAATCTAAAAGAGAGCAGAGTCCTTCCACCTCTCACACAGGCAGTTGTTCCTTCTTATGCCCCCTGATAGTTCTGGTTCAGAGTTTCAAGACACTAAAAAGATCTAAATTAAGGCCCACAAGACAACATTCAGTTTATCCACAGTGGTATCTACAATCTAGTTCTAAGCATCAACAACAACCCCCCTAAAAATTTATCAACAACAGGAAGTTGGAAGAAAACAAAAGCTACAGCACCAGCCATCAGAGCCAGCCAGTGTCAGCCTGTGAGCCATATCATTTTGAACAAGTCCCTTAACCTGCACTGCATTTCATTAGAAATACATTAAAAGTATCTGCCTATCAGAAATTACTATTGGTTTCTGCACAAACAAGTAAAAAGATAAAAGCCTTACAACACTACTGTGAGTAGTTACAATAAGGAACTAAGGCCTCCTTGGGAAGTCAGCATGTTCCTCTTACCTCTCCCAAACCAACTATGATAAAACAGACTGGAAGGCAAACTAACCTAACACCAACTTTCTGGGTCATAAATAAAACAAAAACCCTACCCCACCTTCTCCTTATGCAGCAGTAGAAAAATCAAGCAAACAAGTGCTAGCAGTGTCTTACAAAAATGTTTCTGTAGATGCGCATTTATAGAACAAGCATGATAGGTGGAGGAACAGTATAGTTCAGGCAGAAAACTTTTCTGGCTATTTGCATCAGATTCAATTTACCCTGCCTCATTCTGAGCTTGGGACCTAGACCCAAATGGATTTGAACGCATGGTCTACTCTTTTTCAGTGTCTTCTACCAAGACACACAAACAGTCTCTCATTATTAGAAAACTAATTTTATACCTCCCATTCGAATCTTGCATGAAGTTTCCTCCCTTGGAGTTTTTTTATAAAGGTCATGGTTAAAGGACTCAAAATTCTGGTAAATTATAAATGATTAGTTTCAAAGACATCTCCCTGCCCAAATAAAAGCAGCAAATTTTAAACCCATACAAGTATTATCCATATCCATGGTCTTCCCCCTACCTGCCCAGCCAAACACAAAGAAGCAATTACTCTTTTAACTTTTATGGAGGTATTTATAAAACCTAACAACCTCTACACTAGTTACAGAAAAGCAGCAGCCAGGATTTTCGGGTTCAGTGTGCGGGTGAGACCCCTCCCATGGAGCATGTCTGGGCAGCACCACTGTCCACCACATTCCCCCTCAGGGAGGTGGGTCCAGTGAATTGCAGAGACTTTCACCACCAGCACTGTCTGTGGTCCGCAGGAGAGGCGGCAAAGAAGCCAGGGACACTGCCACCAGGGAGGGACCCTGGCTTACTGTTCCCTCTTTGTGAGCTGGCTCAGCCTCTGCTCCAGCATCTGTGGAAAGGTATGCCAAGCAACACCTGTTCAAAGAATGACAAACTATTGCGTCCGGCAAATACCCGTCTAACTCTCATGACCGAAGCAGCAGGAAAGAATACAACGAGCCTGAAATGCGGACGAACAAGCCTGGACCCTACTGGACACTGGGCCCTATCTATACCACACTAGGTCAGGAAGAAATCTCTGGGATTTGTTCTATGGCTCACATAAAGGGCATTACATAAATACATCGATCAGAAAGTCATCTGGTATTTCTCACCTCAAATAAGTATTGTGTAAACTGGAATCCATACAAAGCTTTTGAAGAGCTTCTGATAACTAAAGGTATCAATATACAACGTATGATAAAAATGTGATTAAATTTTTTAAAAATGATTACAGTAATAGGTAAGTTATTAATCCCACTCAAAATATCCCCCCTTACAACACTGATCCCATCATTTTGCCACTTTCTGATTAGCAGTTCTGGAAGTCCTCTTCCATAAGTGCCTTTAATTGTTCTGAGATAGCTGCCACGATGTCCTCAATTCAGAACTTTACCTTCCATGGTCACTTTGACTTTGGAAAGAGCCAGAAGAAGCGCAGTGCCAACCCAGTAACCAAGTGCGTGAGGACACCCTGTGGCGTTTTTACAAGCCTGCCTTTCCGCTGGATGGCACTCTGAAGCTCTCATGGTATTTTTATTTTTATCACACTAAAAAAAATATTCACGTACGAGGACTTCCAGAACTGCTTCAGAAAGTGGCAAGAAAAATAGACTAATGGTATTGGATGGGAGGGGGTTACGTTGAGGGGGATTAATGGCAATGTGTCTTTTATTGTAATAATTTTTTAAAAATTAAATAGTCACTGTATTTTTTGATTGCTCCTTAACTGTTAAAACTCAAAACATGGCTCTAGAATATTGCAGACCATGTTTTTAAATGAAAGTTAGGAAAATATGTACCTAGCCATTATATTTTTTAAAAGGCAAAAAAATCATTTTATTCAGTATGCCCATTCTTGACCCCAGATCTGGTACATGTATTTTTTCATTTTTCTTCTCTTTTCTCTTTCCTTCTTTCCTCTCCTTTCCTTCTTTCTCTTTCTTCCCTCCACAGAGGACCAACCAAACCAGAAAAGTAGCATTTGTGAGGCTAACACTTGTCCAGTATCTCCCAAATGCTTAGTAAATTTTAAATCTGTCCTTCAAACTATTACTTCCAAATTTCTCAAATCTACTCAGTGTAAAGGTAAACAATGGTCGACAAACAAGTTCTGAAATGAGGGGTATAATTTCTACACTTTGTACCATCACAGAAAATAAACTACACAAGCCATACAAGCACCACAATGGACCAAGACGCTCAGAGAGCTGTAGAGTGTAAATACGAAGTAAATTTCCCTCTCCTAATGAACATTCAAGTCCAATCCTGTCACTGCTCTGGAGGACCTCACCCACCGAAAGAATAAAATGAAGTTTCCTCTGCACGGTACACTCACGCTTCATCACCCCTCCTCATTCTCAGGCTCACTGCCACACAGACCTTGCACTCTGCCTCCTGCTTTAGCAAATTCCATGCAGTTCCCCTAACAACTGTTTACAGAGCGCCATGCCCCACACATACGTCAACTCTCAGCATCATGCAACTGTCTCGAAGCTCTCAGAATGGTACGGCAGGTACCCTAGCAGAGTACTTCCCAGGGGGCAAACTTCAGCACGGTGTTGTGTACACACCTGCAGCCTCTCCTTCCCCAGCATACGGACCGATTTACACAATGTCTCGGTTATTTCCTAATACAATTAAACTTTAGAGAATAATTTGCCATGATAAATAAAATCAAATCCTCTCAATAATCTTGTAACACAAGGAAGTTAAGCTAGAAAAGCATTTCACAGCACAAATATTACTGTGTCTATTAACTTTCTACAGTGGTGACAGAAGAAGTTAAAACTGTCACCTCCTCCAAATAACAGGATTCATTTCCTCATTAAACAAATCAGGATAAACACTGTCTTTAAAACAAATGGTTACATCTTTTCTTAATATGCAATTGGGCATAGACCGTGATAAATCCCCCCTACAGATGCAGATTATAAACACTGAGCATAAATTATTAGTATAAATTAATAATTTGAGTAAATTAACTTCAGGTTAACTACCTCTGACCCCAAATATTTGTGAGTAGATGTGCTTTGGTTCTCAGATATCTTCCAGATTTTGAAATATTTGTATATACATAATGGCATATCTTGGGTATAAAATCCAACTCTAACACAAAATTCATTTATACCTCATCTATACCTTATATACATACCCCAAAGGCAATCTTAAACAATATTCCTAATAGTTTGTGCAAAAAGTTTTAGAATGTGAAATCTTCGATTGTGATATTACAGCAACTCAAAAATTTCAAGCTTTGGAGCATTTCAGGTTTCCAACAGTCTGATGAGGGATGCTCAACTTGTAATTTATTTTACAGATATGAATGGTAAGTTAAATGGTTAAAATATTTGCCCAAGATCACACAGCCAGTGAAATCACATTATCAACGGAACTTTCGAGAATGAGATTTGAAGAAATACAGTAGACCCTAAATTAAGGGTACACTTCAAGCTAAGCAGAAGTGTGTAATATTTTATTAACTGAGAAAAGGACAAGCTAGACAGAAAATAGCATAAAGGTATAAATTTAACAAAAAAAGGTTTATTAGCTTTACTTAATTGCTTTAAAACGGAACACTTTAAAGGAAGAGGTATAACTATTAACTTTTAATATTCCAATTTTTATAATAGAATTTTTCCTATGTGCTTAAAGGGTAGTTTAATTATTTTAATAAAATAATTTCACATTATTGTACAGCAATTAATACTTTCAAGGTAATTTTAAGCATAGTCTATACCTGAATGATTTTTTTAATCTATTTAATCAAAATCAAATTTAAACAGATTTTTATACTATTAGTACTTCCACACAGAATTTTCTTTTGACAGGCAGAAGAATCTGATTTCTAGAGCAGTAAAGTTCTATTCCTTGAGGGTTTTGTTTGCTCTTGGATTTTTGCAGGACTAGGATCAAACCTAGGGTCTCACCAGTGTTAGCCAATTACGCTGCTGCCAGGCTATACCCTCTAGCCCCCAAAACTTCTATTCTTTGAGATAAAAGCTTCTATTTTCCTGATAAAACAGCTCCATATTCAGGAAAGATAAAGCTTCCCAGGCCAGTTGTAGAAGAGGGAGAAGTCAAGGGAGAGCGGGAAGGCGACAGAAATCCACATCAATTGTGTGTAGCATAATCGCCCATCCAGAGTACCGAGGGGGGTAAGTCTACATGCACTTCTGGAACTGAATGATTTTTACCTTGTAAAAGCAATGCTTTTACTTCTAACCACAAATTTCAATTTGACACCATTAACCTAGACAAAAAGACAAAAGTACTGTTTTTAAGCCATACATGTTTTACAGACTGTTTAGGTATTATCATTATTCAAGGCTCCCTGAAAACAAAATGAGTAAATATGAGTATGAAGACTAACAATAGGCACAACCAGTGATGCCCAAAACAGTCCACAAAAGGCAAGTTCCCACGGGGACCAGAGGTCATCGATGAGAAACACCCTCCACCACCAGCAAATAATTTTTGACCCTGCCAGAGATGTGGGGGAGGGGCTGAGTCCTCTGGATGACTGAACTGTACGTAATACACCTTCATACTACTCTCCCTAAATTAACATTTATTTTCCATGTCAGTACTGGGGACAATGTGGGCAACATTTAACCCACAGAGCTGCCTTTCCTGCAGATAAAGGATGGCTGTGATGTCACTAACAAGATAAGATGTTGGGACATCTCCCCAGTCAGGGAAAAGTGACCATTAGGAAAGGACAGTAACTATATTAAGGTTTTTACCTATGAGTGGTCCTCTTAAAATAAATAAATAGTGGTTTAACTAGTACTTTTCTACATGGTGGGAACACAGCAATTTTTTTTAATTTCTAAACTACACTTTCTAAAAGTAAAGACTGAACCACATTGAACTACAGATGCTACCCTATCGTCTAAGAAAAAGTAGAAACCTATTTTGGTTAACAGAGTAAGTTTATGAAGGTACAGGATAGAAGAAAAACTCAACTTTGTGTACCAAATATCCAGTATACAAAGAACTCACCAATTCAAAAAGGTATATCTCAGTGGTTCCTAAATGATAAGTCTTAAGTCTTTTGTCACAATCTAGGAAGGTTATTAGATTCAGATTCCTGAATCTCACTTGGACACTGTTATGGTTTGTGTTTGGGTGTCCCCCCAAAGCCTCATGCGGTCTCGAGGCAGGCTTTTAGAGTTTGATTGATTATGGGTGTGAGAGCTGCACCCGCCCTGGGGTGGATAGTTTGCATATGTAAGGGCGAGGAAGAGGCTGCTTGAGGCCATTCCGCCCTTGTGGGTGCTTGTTGCTTTGCTGTGTTCTGCCGCCCTGAGCAGTAGCGCTCTGCCATGTGCCACTCTGCCTTATAATCTGCCAAGTATGGACTGAAACCTCCACAAACTGTAAGCGAAATAAACCTTTCCTTCCTTAATTTTGGGCATCCTTCCTTATTTTGTCCCAGCAGCGAGAGAAAAGAAACCAAGACAGACACACTGAAGTGGGCCCTAGAATGTGTTTTTATAACTCACTCCCTTTGTGATTCTGATGCAACTAGGTTTGAGAACAACTGCTTTCTGGTCTCACAGTGCCTGAAGGACTTCTGCTTCACCGTCTGTAGAAATACCAAATATGATTCATTTATTCAACACACCATTCCAAAAAAAAGTCCAACTAGTCTAATGCTAACTAGGAAACCTCAAGAGAAACTACTAAATAAATCACCTTTCTCTGCATATGATTCATTGTTTCAACATTCCAGTACCAGAGATTTTACTGGTCTTACTTTAGGTGGTTTAGAAGACACAAACAACAGCACTTTTGTATATAAAATACATACTAACTAGTATGTAGCTTTCTAAAGCAAAGCATGGTTTCATCAAATTTTTTTTTTTTTTTGGTACCAGAAATTGAACTCAGGACCTTGCATTTGCCAGGCAGGCACTTATGCCACTGAGCTATATCCCTGGCCTAAGCATGGTTTCATGGGAAGAGTTCTACATAGGTGTCGGAAGATAAGGATTTGAGTCACAACTCTGTCTTTGACTACCAGATATTGTATGACCACCACCAGCTTCATCTTTGGGGCCAGAGAGTAGTGGTTAAGGCCAAATTATGTCTGAGTCCCACTGATCCCAAAACTTCTGTGAATCTTCATGGGTAAAGAACACAGACTTCAAAGAAAAGGGAAGTCAGAACAAGCTGGAATAACCAGAAAGCCAGTTGCTAGAGGTAGGATTTCAAATAAAGCTCCAGAGAAGGAATTATTACAATTAAACTGAATGGGAGAGGGTGTACTAAGAAGTGGAAGTCACAGAAGCATACACACACACAGAGGCTGGAACAAGATCTGCTCACAAGTAAAGAACCAGACTTCAGGGGAAAACAGCAATAGCACTGGCATTAAGCCTCCAAAGCTGAGCCAAATGATACAATAAAACAGTAGAGAAATGATAGAATTCTGAATGAGAAGTAATAAGAGGAAAGTGCTGTCTTGTAAGATTAGCCCAACAGTCATTATCAGGATGAACGAGAAGGGGAAAAGGAGACTAAGCATCCTAAGGAAGGGAAAAGCAATGAACACTAGAAAAACCTGGCTCAGGACCTTGTATTAGAACAGGAAACCTGTCTAACTGAAAATAAAAGCACGGAAAGAGCAGGCAAAAATGGTGCTATACACTTTTGAAAAATGTCTCTCAAAGAAATCTCGGCCAAATTGAGGATACCAGCTGTTATCTGATATTTCTGAAGGAACCAAATGGGGGCAGGGAAAAAGCCTGATGCTCACCCATCACCCTCACTTGCATTTCAGAAAATCAGAGCAGAACTAGCAGATGTCACAGTAGGAAAACCACAAAGCATTACTGTCCCTTTCTTCCATGTACTCAGTCCAGGCAGCTTGGCCCTGGACACCGAAGGCTGGGTCACGCAGAGTGAGGAAGGAGCTTTCATCAGTGGTCTCTGAATGCTGCGGACATCTCTCCAGGGCTGATCTGTTGTTTCCTCTGCATTTCTACCTTCTTTTTTTTTAATCTTAGCAGAGACGAGATACACAGAAAAAGAACTGGTCCACCAAGAACAAAGTAAGATGGTAATTGATTCCAGGGCAGAGAGAAGTGTGTTTCCTGGGGTAAGCCATCTCAACCATCTGTTCCATTTTCCTCTTACCCACTTCAGGACATCAAAACTATGACACAGTTGAGATTTCCAGGATTGGTACTAATTTAAATTAGAGAAGGTAAGGGCTACAAATATCTGGTAGGACAGAGAACACATAAAACAGCCAAAAGGTAACCGGATAGATGTTGTTTTCTAAGGTCATCTGGTTTTTTCATTGTTGCTGGGGTGTGTGTGAGTGTGTGTGTGTGTGTGTGTGTGTGTGTGTGTGTGTGTTTTGAGATAGGGTCTTCCTATGCAGTTCAGGTTGACCTTGAGCTCACTTTGTAACCCAGGCTGATCGTGAACTCCCAACGATCCTCCTGCCTCAGCCTCCCCAGTACTGGGATTACAGGCGTAAGCCAGCACACCCAGCACTCTGTTATTTAGCAGTACTGTTGAAAAGATTAACTCTTAACACAAAGTATGGAGAGATACGTGGTCAATGAGAAAAAAGCAATTCAAATTGAAAAAACTGTCAGGAAAATTTATAACTTTATCATCTTAGATTGAATTAGAACCTAATTTTTCCTTATATTCTGATAACACAGTATCATTTTATCATTAACATATAGTTCATTTTTGGACTGAAAGGTCAATCTTTTCCCTGGACATTTTCTTGAGTGAAAAACATCCAGAGTTTGTGGACATCATATCAAAGTACATTCGGGAGCAACCACAGTCTTCCCCAGATGAATTAGAGCTGACAGGAATGTTTCTTATGGACCAATAAATACAAAAAATGAGATGTCCACACTACCCAGGGCTAACAAAACCACCTTAACTGACAATTCCAAGAGAAGCCATTCTTAAACACAAAGATGACACAGCAATTCCAGATACATGAAAAAGAGCAGAAATCTTCTAGACAAGTCTCTAAGCAAGATGGATATCACAGTCAGCCTTGACTAACTTTCCCTCACCACTTCAAGGTATACTCTAAACTGGCTTCTTAAATCACCGGTGGAAAATAGGTTCCAACTTGAGTCAACTGATAGAAGTTGTCTGGACAGTTTGAAAAATCTTTCAGAGCTACATCTACACTCAATGAGAAAGACTGCAATGACTGATTGGCAAACGTTTGCACTGGGCAAAAGAGTAAAATGATGGTATAGGTACTAACAATTTTCTAGAGGCAATATCTCTCCTATTTTCTAAAGGGAAAATAATCTGTGTTGTGATCTGGATCAATTTTTTATCCAGAGAGAAGCCACATAAGAATTTTAAGGATACAAAAAAGCAGGAAGTTCTCACAAAATCATTTGCTGTATATCTGGTAAAGAAAAATGTAACAGGAAAAATTACCTGTGTCTCATGTAAGCTTTCTAGTTAATCTCCACAAAGTACTATAAGCTGAATCTACTAGAACAGAATCGAAACACAGCCCAACCATGAAATTCTGCTTTCACCTATTTTTGCATGGGCTATGAGCTAAGAATGTAAAATGCAAAAAAATTTATTTAAACAGAGGAGATTGTTTTGTGAAACAAACAGTATATAAAATTCATACTTCTGTGTCCATAAACCATTTAATTGGCTCACAATGACATCCATTTATGTAGTAGCTACAGCCACTTTTACACAGTGAGCGCTGAGATGAGAAATTGTGAGAGAGACTTTATTGGCTTGCAAAATATCATATTTGCTAACTTGCCATTTATAGAACAAATCCACAATCCCTATGCTCAGGATAAGTCTAGGATTCCTAAAGTTATGCAGCAAATAATTCGCTATAAGGGAAAGAGATTTAATTCAAAGGCTTCCTAAAATACTTATGGAAGAACATTACTGCTCTGTCGCCTTGTTGATACGAGACTGCACATACTAATCATGAATAGTTTCCCCCAACTGAGCAACAATACAAAAACATGACACTGAATCTTTCACAGGAGTATTTATATGGGCCCAAATGAAGAAAGGAAAAACTATAAATAAATCTTAATTTTCTAACTTTTGTTCTACAAATAGATTTTTAAAATTTTTGAACATACTTTTATTGTTTTGGTTTGAAGTCTCAATCCATTCAGTGTGTTGATAGCTTTCTCTGCATCCTTGGGGTCAATGTAGTTCACAAAGCCATATCCCAAGCTCTGCCCTGATGAAAGGGAAGGGGAAAAGGCACACATTAGTTGTATACCACTGACAGACACACACTTTCACTTTGGCACAAACTCTTGTCAATAACACCAGCATATTTTCTCACTAGAAATTCATTAGTTCTGGAAATACGCACAGAGTCTTTCTTTCCCTCTCTGTACTACATTTGCATGTTTAAATATCCATTAAACCTCCCTAAGCGGTGCTGTTTAAACACACATTCCTGAAGTGTTCTATCACACATGGTCTGCCTGGGTCACGTATGTCAGCAACAAGGCCACGTTAGGCTTCAGAAACAAGGTGCAAATCTCTGCTCAGCTACCAAGAGGGCTTAAGGGGCAAGGCCTTTTCAGTTTGTTTACGTACCCATAAAATATGAAGATAGCAAACATTAACCAAGAATCTGTCCGTGAATTGTAAGACATGTACAGCCTTACAATTATTTTATAATCAAAAATGATAAAAAAAAATAAAATTGTGTGCGTGCCTACAGTGTTGTGCCACAAAGTATTTCTGTCAGGACAAACCACATATACGATAGATAAGATTCTAATTTAGTCAAGAAATTCTCATCATTTAATCACAGAATAGCCACGGTAATGTCGCATTGTGAACTCATGTGCTTGTGACGACGTTGCTGCAAACAAATCTGCTGCACTGCTAGTCACACAAAAGTACGGCACACAGCTACGGGCAGTGCGTAATATTAGATAACAAAAATGACTAGGTTACTGTCTGTGTATTTTCTTACTATACCTTTTATCGTTATTTTAGAGTATACTCTTATGTACTAAAAAGAAAGTTCCTGTAACAGGATGCTGGCAACAGCAGGTCACACATCTCATGCGGCCAAGTCATATGACTGCTCTATGCCACCTAGACTTGTGCAAGCGTGCGTCTATGCTGTCCATATGATGAGGAAATTGAGTAATGCTGCGTCTCTCAGAACACGCCGCTTTCCTTAGGTGATACATGACTCTACATGTATATATTTACTCATATGCTGACCTTAATGAAAGATGCCTTAAATAAACCCAATCAAATTTTCTCCAGGGATTTTTATGATCTAGATCAGGAAGACAGAAAAACACAAACACAAAAGGATTTATGGTGAGGACATTCCAACCAATGAGAACATATGAGAAAGGAAAAAAAATAACAAGGCCAAGAGTATTGGTACATGCCTATAATTTCAATACTCTTGAAGCTCAGTCAGGAGTATCCACCTGGCAAGATGGGAGGGAGGAAGGAAGGAAGGAAGGAAGGAAGGAAGGAAGGAAGGAAGGAAAGAAGGAAGGAAGGAAGGACAGACGGGAGGGAGGGAGGGAGGGAGG
>NW_004955472.1:10617894-10669477 GCF_000276665.1 Chinchilla lanigera | reverse complement strand
AAGGAAGGACAGACGGGAGGGAGGGAGGGAGGGAGGGAAGGAAGAAAGAAAAGCAGAAAGATGGACAGGCGGGAGGAGGGAAAGCGAACAAACTGCAGATGTAGCTCAGTGTGAAGGCTCTTGGTTCAATCCTCAGCAAAAAAAGAAGAAGAGGGGGGCAGGGAAGGGTGGAAGGGGTAGGAGAGGGGAAAAAGAGAACGGGAGATGAAAGAGAAAGAGAGGCAGAGGGGACCTAAGGTTCTGAGAAAGAAATGCTTCAGAACAAATCTTGGTTGTCATTTTCCCCAATCATCTAGGCTTTGGCTCAGTGATACTACAACTCTCAAAAAATGAGATTATCAGGCAACTGCAATCAATGGAACACATGTAAAAGCACAGTTACTACCAAAGATCTCAACTTAAAAACTGGGTGAAAGTTTCTCAATGTGAAAAGACGAGAAACATACAGGTGACAACAATGGGCATAAGAAAAGGTTAGACAATTGACAAAATCCTGAAAGGTGCAAATGTTCCGTAAATAACAGCTTTATACCATGTTTATAAGGAAGTGAGGGGTTTGTTCTTGATGTGGGAGTTTTGGTACAAGTGATTCTGAATATTTAGGACAGCCACTCTGGTTATTTCAAGCATGGTTCCTTGACAACATTTAAATGAAAACTAAAAATAGTAGCTAATAAGCATGATAATTAGTGACCACACTTTAAGAATCACAATCAGGATTTGGCATAATGATTGCTAACATATTCCCTCTTACCAAAACCTATTTTTTTATTTTTCTAAAAAAACTAAGGGAGCTGGGGGTATATTTAAGTGGTACAGAGTTTGCCTAGCAGGTACAAGGCCCTGGGTATGCACATGTGTGCAAAGGCACACACACACACACACCAAAAGATTTAGATAAAAAAATAAAAACTAACTGAGCTCATTTTGTTGTCCTCAAAAATTCAGAGGCTTTATTTTATTCACAGATCTACAAAAACACTGCATGTCAAGTCATTGTTTTCATCCATTCAGCTTTTTACCAATTCAACAAACTTTTATCGTGTGTCTACTGTGTACAGAATGCCCTTTTATGAAATGTGCTGCAGTTCAACTGTCAATGAGCAATATTCAAATTGGCAGAACTTAACAAGTCTGTTCAAGGAACCAGCATACAACAGAAAGAACAGGCTTTGGAAATGAAACACACGTGAGTTCCAAACCCGACTCTGCTGTTACCCGTTGTGTGACTTTGAAGAAGTTACTGAAACTTTCTGAACCACAGCTTGCTCATCGGTAAATACGGACAGTAACTGCTACCCAGCGAGGCTGCTGGGGCAATAACAGTACTCATTATTTAAGGAATGGATCACACTAGTCAAAAGGTAACAGGAAGAAAAATAATATGTCTACTACCTATTAAGGAGTTTTAGTGTATTCATTTAAAATTAAATCAGGAGGACCGTCTTAGTCACTTTCCCAGCACTGGAACAAAATCTTTGACGCCCTCAATCTAAAGGAGAGGTTTATTTCGGCTGAAGGTTTCTCTGAGGATTCAGTCTACAAATGGATAGCTTCAAGGAAGAAAGGCCATGTTGGGAGGATCTAATGCAAGCAAAGGGGTTCACATTACGGCAGCCTGGAAGCAGACAAAAGAGGAGCTGGGGACAAGATAAACCCTTCCAGGTCACACCCCCCAGGAACCCTCCTTCAAACAGCCTCTGCCTCCTAACACACATTCAGCTACTGAACTCATCAATGGGTCAATTTGCTGGTGAGCACAGTGCTCCCCAAAATCCAATCACCTTCCAAGCAAATGCCACTGTACCGGGACATTTTATATCTAAACCAAAATATTGCACCCAGCCCCCAAAATTTCATGTCCATTTCATCTCACTATATAAAAAGTAAGAATCTCCAAAATCTTAATGGTTCCCACACTGCTGAAAAGTTCAACTTCAAAGTCTCCTTTGAGACACAAATTAAACTTTTAGCTGTAAGCGCCTGTAAAAAACCAAAACGGAAGCTAAATACTTCTAACATACAATTGCACAGGGTAAACATTCTCATTCAAAAAGGGAAAGTTGGGGAACAGAAAGGCAAACATTAAATCTTGTCGTTCCATGCCTAGTACATGGGAAAAGTTGTGGCAAAATCTGAACTCCAAAGGACTTGAGTGGCCCAATCCCTACAGCACTGCTGGACACAGCCAACAAGGCTCTGCTCTTGGGCTAGCTCTGCTCACTGCCTGAAGCTTTCCTCGGCAGACAATCCAGATTCCTGGCATTTCCAAGTTTCCCCACCTTCACAGTTGCATACATTGCGCTCTCAGCGGCACACTGCCTGGCCTTGCAAGCCTCCTTCTGAAATCTGGGTAGAAGTCTATATAACCCTTTAACTTGTACATTCTTTATGTCTGTAAAACCAACATCAGCTATACAACACCAAGGTCTGATGTCAGCTCAAGCAGTAGCCAAGTCTTCCTGGATCATGCCTGCAGAGGCATCTGAGAGCCTGAATGGCTGATCACTGTAAAATGAGTCACTAGGAACCAATTGCCTAGGTGGTCCTTCTCTGGCTCTGCTTCTCAAGTGAAGGCCCAGGAAAGTTTTGAAAGTTTTAAACTTCTCTAAATCCTGTGAAGGGTGGAGTCTTACTGATGCCTGACGTGCCACGGAGTCACCTTTTGTAATAATAATGCAAAGTACTTGTCTTCCTTTTACTACTTATCTTTTCAGCAGCCATACTTTCCATGGCCCCAACTGCATGGGCTGAAAGTACAAGCTTTTCACATCTGCTTTTGCTACTTGTCACTGTAGATCTGGATTAAAAAACCTGCAGTATCCGTGCCAAACCCTAAATGCTGGGCTGCTATGAAATTTCCTCTGGTAGACTGGTTATTCTACTACTCTTCATCTCAGTCTCCCACAAAGTCTCAGAACATGGGCAAATTGAAGACAAATTTTTTCAGGATGTAACACACATGCCCTTTAATCTAATTGCCAATGTAGTCTTTGCTCCCAAATGAAACTTCCTGGGCCTGGATTTTACTATCTACATCCCTATTAGCATTCTGGCATTCTGAGCATCAATTTGAATCTCCAATTAATCTCTACTTGCTCTGCTTACAGTATTCAAAGGTATCTCTAGCCAGCATCTCTAAATCTTTCCAAACCCCTCTAAATCAACCCTAAAGGCATCTTTACCACATGATCAGGTACAGTCACAGCAATAGCCCCATCCTGGTACCAAAATCTGTCCAAATCATTTTCCCATTGCTGGAACAAAATACCTGATGCCTACAATTTTAAGAAGAAGTTTATTATAGCTCAAAATATTTTAGAGGCTTCAGTCTATAGTTGTCTGGCTCCAAGGTAAAAACAGCAAGGTGGAAAGGCCTAAGAAAGAAAAGCTACTTTACTGCAGCCTGGAAGCAGAGAGAGATAGCAGGATCCAGACAAGAACACACCCTTCCAGATCAGGGTCTTGTTGTCTTAAAAAGTAGTTTAGGGTGTAGTTTAGGCTGACCTTAAATTCACTATGTAGCTCATGCTGGCCTCAAACTCATGGCAATCCTTCTGCCCCAGCCTCCCAAGTGCTGGGATTTCAGGCATGCACCACCATAGTCAGGTAATGGGGAGTATTTTGAGGAAGATTATTGGTAATGTGTCTTTTACAGTAATAAAAAGTCTTCATATAAACATTCACAGTATTTTCATTCATATCACTTACATAAATCGATTTCCTTTTTCTAAAACCTCTGATTATCTATTACTTCAATACATACTCAGTAGGTCCCCCTGAAGTCAGTCTAGGCATAGGTATTCATGCAGGGTTCACCAGGTGAAGAGCCTGGCTTGCTTACCTGCCTCCCAGGCCAGCCTTTGAGTTCTCACTCCTAGTCGTCTATAGGAACTCAAATGTTTGCTAAATGACTCAATAAAAAGCTTAATGGTGCTATGTATTTAACCAAAAGTATTATAAACACTACCATTCATTGAATGTTTCATTACTGAGTCAGATCAAAGATCAATCCAATTTCTACACTTACAAACTGATCATTATACTCAAATATTTATCTGTGCATAACTTCACCTTGTAAAGTTTCTAATTTGAACAGTGACACTGTTAGGAAGAATAGCAGCCATCAATTAGAATGTGTAACTGATAGGAAAAACTCTACTGTTATTCTAAGAAAAGTAACATGGAAGTCTGTACTCTTAAATGTGCTGTTGGCATAGTAAGTTTAAATGTCCTATTAACACAATAAAGTTAAGAACTACAGATTTTCATTGTACAGTAAGTTAGCAAATATATAAAGCCATCACAAATAAATACTACTGTTCCTATTCTCACTTTCCAACTTCATAGTAATTTACTATTTAGTTGTGACCTCACATTAATCATGTTTGACAATCAGATTCTTTTCCTAAAGGTAGAATGAATTCTGAAGCTTGGCCACATCAGTCAGCTCCTGTAAACCAAAACTGAAGGTATAAAGCAGTGAAGTCAGGCCTTGGATCCTGCACTCTCAAGTGCTGTGCTTCTTTTCTACTGAATTCACAACTAGTTTACACCCAAATTCAGACTATTTTCAATATGCCTGAAATATATAATGTCACCAGGCCTTTTCTGACAGTTTTATCACAGAAAATATTTCTTGGTTGCCCACTATTCCAAGTTTCTGCACAGTAAGTGGAAGTACCAGTTTCACTGTCGATGAATTTCTATGTTGTTATTCATTCTTTTGGCAAAATAAATTGCATCTTATTTATATGGCACATAGATCTGGTTATAAATGAGTGCAGATTTTTAAAGAATAAAAGCTGTAGTAAATCAAATACTGAGAAAAACTGCTTAGCCAGCATCCACAGTCTTGTAGTTCATCAGCTGCTCACCATCATGAGGCACCAGGGAAGGCTTGGACACCGAGCCTCATTTATCCACATCATCTAGATCTATTTTTCAAGCCACTCTGAATTTAGCATGTGCATATCGATAATTCCAAAAGTCAAGAATCACTTCTTTAAAAAATTTTCTAAAGCTCTACATTTAAATTCCAAGTATAACCATTATGGAAACTAACACAATTGAAAGAAAATTCTGAGCAAAATGAGAAAGCTAAAGCTCCTCAATAAAAAGGCCTCTCAGAAAAATAAATCTTGTCACTAGAAGTCAAAAAATTATCCCTGGTACCTGCACAACAAAGAACAGAGTCCATACCACTTGTCCTCAGATATCCTCACACACTAAGTACGGGCACACGCACTTAAGGATTTGGAATCATTAGCTGTATCTCATAACTAAGAGCCATAGCAGAGACTCTGGAATTTCTTTTAAGGAGGAAGCTATCTGAACAGTTATACAACCTCTGACTTTCACACAGTACCAATGTCTTCAGGTTAATATTATATTTCAGCACATGTATTCCGTACACATCGCGTGTTGGGTGTCTTTTTTTTGCATTCTTCTATTTAATCTAACATATTTGCCACAAAGAAGAAGCCCTTCTTCACATAAGATAGAAAAATCATTTATAAAATGTCCCTGGCACAAGAAGTACAGTTATGAACAAGCTACTTAGAACCATGGTCAAGTGATGCACAGCACAGAGCTGAAACACTCCACGGGCTCTGAATGGGACCAAGGACCACTGAGAGCCGCGTGCGGGTCAGAGGAGGAAAGGCAAAACAGGAAGAGAATCCGTTTAGTGACAAAGTGCTACTGTGGGAAACACAGTAAATGCCAATTTATCCCAAACTGTGCATAATTCAAAGCATCAGCCATTCCCTTGCCACCTACATTGCTTTTAATAACACTCTTTAATTAAAAATTTAATTGCATATTTTAATTAAAAACACACAATCTCCTGGACCTGTTTCATTCAAAGGTCACTTTATTTAGTCTTTTCTATTTCAAATTACTACCAATGTTCAGAATATCAAATTACCCCCTCAGGTCTAACACTAAAGGCAACAAACTGCCATAATTCTTGATTATAAACCTGGCACATTAATTTAATTTTATCCAACCAATATTAAATGAGACACTCACAACATGAAGTAATGGGGAAAAAAGAGCCATCCTACATATTTCTCACCTATAATAAGCATGATTATGGAAAGGCAACTACTTGCGAGGCCCTGAGGATGAAAAAAAAAAGGACAGAAAAGTTCTTCATAAAGCATACGCTCTGAGAGAGGAAGGCACATGAACAAATCCTACAGTGCAACAGAAGAAAATAAGGACTAAAGAAGCCCGGGATAAGAATGAGAGTAGAAGGAAGCACAGAGTAGCTGTTTAAATGTAGTGGCCAGAGAGGCCTTGATCCCAAGTAACATTTGCTCCTTCACTGGAGGAGCAGCTCATACACTAATCAGTAAGATGGGCAAGTAGATTTCTGCTCAAGTTCTTCTACAGAGGTATTAGCATCCCACCAGTTCAATCAGTTTAATCAGCCTCTCCTCTGCCATCAGCATCACGTATTACCTTCACTTGGATTGCTATTATATTATCCTAACCAAACCAATTAATTAATCACCCCTGGACCCGTGGTAACTCCAAAACCAGCCTCCTCCTACAGTGCTGTGGGGGTAATCAGACCATGCTCCGGTTTCCAAGGTCACCATTAGCTTCTTGCTTACTTTATTCTAGCTCAGTTTCCACAACTTCTACACATATAACTTCCAATGCACCTTTCATTTCCCAGTGCGTGGAACACACGTCCAAAACTGGCCAACTTGCACATGCCCCCTGAGACCATTTCCAACCACAGCTTCCTCTGCTCCCATTGCACGCTGTTTAACACTCCTTGCTAGTCCTCCCACAGCCCCTTATATTATACCTTTATCCTACTACATGTGAGTAGTAGGACATCCAGTCAGTCTGGAAGACGCTCACCCCTGCTGAAGAAGAACTGCTGAAGAACAAGTCCATTTTAGTTTCTGACAAAGAAAGCCCAGAACATATTTTTAAGTAAATGTCTGGTGACCCACTGAACAAATGATAAACAAGTGAAAGAAGAGCAGTGTTTGCCTTCTAGGAGCTTATAGTTTAGGAGAGAGCTGCCCTTATAAACATCCTCCCTACATTATACCAGACCCCTACATTATACCAGATGGGTTACAGAACATGTGGAGACAAGATGCTCAAATGTTACACTGCTCTGTCTGACTCTATCAGTGAAATGAGGTTTTTTAAAGAAATAGTTCATGTAGAAATTTTCATATAAAAATTTTCTATAAATACCATTAAAATGAAATCTCAATTTTAAAAATGTCATCTAGAGTAATTTGATAGATTTACATAAATCTGTTTCACAAATCTGTAAGTATGAATTATGGGATGTCAGCATATAATTTTGTTGAAAGTGCTTTTTCACTAATATAATTAAGTCTGCCGAGACTATTCATGTAAAAGTCAAATAAAATGCAGAGTGAATTCTGTAAAAACCTGGTAGTTGAATCAACAATAAAAGGTGACTACACTGATTGATGTGTATCTATTATTTCATTTAGAGCAGCAGTAATGTTTTGTGAAATAAAAAATAAAAGCAGCATGAATCCTTTTAAACCTCACAGTTAACAGAAACAGCTCACCTATGTCCTCTCTGTCAAGCAAGATTCCTGAAACCTGAAGCCTAATGGTGCAACACTTGGGAAAAAATGTAAAGATCTGCTGTCTCCAAACACAGTCCCTGCATAACACTGCATACATTATCAAAAAGGGGGTGGGGGAATCAAATAATTTGATACAGGAAACTGAGTTTTGATTTCTAAGGGGGAAAAATTCTGTTGTTACTAAAAATCCAATTTCTTCATTGTAACACCCTCTTCTCTCCCCCAAAACACAACAAAGTTGCAAATGTTGTCTTTCTTCAGATGGACTTTCTGTTCTTGGGCACCCATTCTGTATATCTGTTCAGACAGGCTGTGCACTGCAACTCTGGCACCGGAGCAGTATGCTCCAAAGCTTTCTTAATACAGTATCTAAGATCTGATATATAGCAAAACTGCGTGGATACTGCACAGCAGGGGAAAGATTTGAGAGCATTTCAGAAGAACAGAGGGATACAATCCTCTGTAATCACATTTCTCTTCAAATTTTAATTCCTGACTTACCCAAGTCCCCTTGAATGCACCATGCCAGATGCAGCAGGTCCTTCCATGTAAATACTCAACTCACTCAGGTCACATTCAGCAGTTCCTCCTCGCTGCCCTCCAATGAGTAAGTTCAAATGGAAGGTAGAGAACTGCTGAGATCCTATTACTACAGTACAAGCCAGGTTTCTCTGAAAACTCAAAGCATTTTTAACCAACTTCCCAAAGGACATCACCAGGGATTACCACAAGGATAAAGAATTCAACCTAGACGCTCATGTAATACAGAAAACAGATGGCTCCCAAGATTTGTCCTTCCACACAAATGTTAATAAAGCTAGCCTGAGACTAAAACAACCTAATATTTTTAAAGTTTGTAGAACTTCAGATACATGGAGATAATACAGAGAAGTTTAAATTACAACTTTTCTGCTGAAATCGAGGTTGTAAACAGTGATCACTTGGTAAATATTACCTAAGCAACCTAATTCTAAAGGGAACACTTAATGTCCTCCACACCAGGGCATTTTCCTTTCAAGTTAATTTTAATGGCCATATCTGTCCCCTGATTATGCAACTGGTAAAGCTCTATTTTCCTACAGTTCTCCTCCCAGTAATTATGAACTTGCTGGCAATGCAACGTGACCTTGCTTAAGTTGGCGAAAATGTGGGTTCTTAATACATTACATTTCCAGACATTAAGAACTCCCACACAATTCAGTCTTAGGCTACAGAGAAGAGAAAGGGCATACTAAATTCTCCAAATTCTCCCAGTACTTTACTGGGTACTAGGATGTTCTACATCTAAGAGCAAGAAGATAAAGAAAAATTACTTCTATCTGAAATGAGAAGAAAGTAAACCAGTTCCTCTAGCATATACATCTTCGAACCAGACCCTAACTTGGAGCAGGTTCTATACTTTGAAAGAGATGTGGCATAGTATCTCAGCATCACAATAATGAAAACAAAAGTTCTCATCACTTAGTTGTTCACAAAGGAAGATCAGCAGTTCTACAACTTCCAGCAGTGGGGCTGCCGCAGTGATGTGAGCAAAAGCCAAAAAGCTGGGAGACAGCCGGAAAGTCAGACACTACAGTTCAAACCAAGTTAGGAAATTAACAACTCAGAGTTGACGCACAATCTAACTTCAGTTGAAGATCTGAATCCACTACAACATTCTCACTTCTTTGTTAATTAGAATTAATTCATTGCGTGACCCCCTCCTCCAAAACACACATGCACGCACGCGCACACACAGGCTTGTACTATCTGTTTTACCTGAGTAAATATCACTTAGGACAAGGGCAAAGGACTGTATTCCTCAAAATAGTATTGTGATTAAGAAGGAAAACCTATTAATGACTGCAGTAGTTTAAAAGGGCATGTGCTGTTGCCTGCACTACCAGCTGGTGTCAGTCTTCATATGGGTACACACACAGTAAGCAGTCCATCAAGAAGCAATATAGTGTTTTTAATGTGTTTTCCTTTCTCTCTGTGAGAGATAATTTTTTATTCAGATACTGTAAGAAAACAGTTTAAAGGACCTATAAAGTTAGTATGCTTTTTGAAAATATGTCAAAAAATCATTCAAATCTATGGGACGTCTCTGCTTTATCTCAAAGAATGGGAAACATTAGATTATACAAACCCCACTAGATCCACATGGTAAAATACTGTTAGATGGAACACTTACATTAGCACTTCCTTTTTTTTTAATAGCTCTTTCTCATCCAAAAGTTAAAGGTTCTCCAGCTCCAATTTTCCAATGTGAAGGACACTAAGTTTGTAGAGAAAAGCCCATTGTCAAAGCCCTATGAATCTTTCTCTCTAGCTGCCTAGAAGCAGTTATACTACCTAACACTGTTATCAAGCAACTTAACATCATTCTATAGTGACACAGTTTGCTTCATATTTAATTCTTATAATGAAGCACTATCTGTACCCATTTTACAGATATAAATCTAGAGGTCCTGAGGTGCCAGTTAACTCGCTGGAAGGCAAACAGCTACCTGGAAAATGGCACTAAAGTTTCAAACTCAGAACTGACTTTCCCAAACCTGGTCTTTCTAGTGTATACCTCATTATCTTTGGTCAAGCTTGGAAATTACTTTGAGGCAGAATCCTGTGCATCCAAAAATCAAAACTTTCCAACCAAAATACGTATCTCTAAATACACCTGCATTTTATTTTTTGTTCTTATTCATGCACTCAACTGACTGAAACTTCCTATTTCTTTCTTAATCCATCCAAAAGGCCAAGCATAAAAGAAAAACAAAACAGAAAAGGAATAGCATCCTGCAGGTGCACAAACCACTAAGCCTTCAAAACAGATCCATCATTACAAAACAGATAGATGAGTGCTATCTGCATTATAACGAGATTCATTTAAAACAGGCCTTGATTTACATACTCCTTTTCCAGAGACTCAAACATGCTTGCTACTGCCAAAACTGTCTCCCACACAAAACACATCTCTCCTCAGCAGACTGCATTAAAGTGCTTTCATACGCACAGCAAGGTTTCCTAGCTGTAGAAAAGGAGGTGGGATCAATCCGCCAAGGCCTCTGCCCTCTAAGAGGATCAAAAATGTAAAGCACCACAGTAAACAAGGAGACAAGGCACAAGGTAAGGCACCTAATGAACTTAGAACAAGTAAGTTTAATCACTGAAGTGTCATACTTAACTGTAATCAAATTAAAAAAAAAAACCTTCAGGGTGTCACAACGAAGGAGGTAATAGTCGGGCTTTTCTTCACCGAGAAGTTAAGGAAATGGACAGGCGAGGAGGACCCTGTGGAGTAGTACGAAAGGAGATGGCCAGACCAGTGGCACACTGGACAGTAAGTTGTCTTTGGAGAAAAAAGTGAGCTAACTCTTGTCTTAGTCGCTTTCCTCAGCACTGGGAAACGACACCCACCACTCACAACATAAAGAAGGAGCGGTGTATTCTGGCTCTCAGCTTCAGAGATCTCAGTCCCGTCACTGTCAGCCAGCTCCGAGGGAGAAACAGCAGGGTAGAAGAGCCTGGAGGAGAAAAGCTGCTCACATTAGGGCAGCCAAGAAGCAGTGAGAGAAGGGAGGAGTACTGGAGAGAGAAAGCCTTCCAAGGTCATGTGACCTGCCTCTACCTTGTCCCTACCTCCTGATATCACACCCGGCTACTGAGTTAGTGCATGAATCATGGAGAGTCCTAGTGCCCTCATCCTAGTGATCCAACCACCCGTCAAAAAGCCCCGCCCCTGAACATGTGCTTTGGGGGGTATTACAGATCTAAGCCGTAACACACCCCACTTTGAGAGTAGGGCTGTACATCTAAAGGTTTATAACGGCAGCCTGTAGAATGCTCCAGGCAGTAAGGCAGTGAGAAAAGACAGACACCTGAGGACACTAATTCTGATGATCTGGAACAGTCACTAAAGAGATACAGATCTAGAATCAAAGGAAACTAAGGGGAAAAAAAAAAGATTTAGAGGATAAAAACCTACAACCTCTTTCAGAAGTCTCTACCAGCTGCCCTAATCTTAAGTGGCTAAGCTCTCTTCAAGACAAATCTAGCCCAGGTCTTCCATTCCATGACACATGTTCAAGCTACAGATTACTACCAAATACACACCAAGCTCATAATGAACATAACTGGCTCAAATAACACAAACTCGTTTTCCCCCAAAATGGACCTTCTGGACCAAGTATCTTTTCCTTCAGTGGACTTTCCTTATTTATTTTGATAAGGATCAAAATCTAAGGCAACCTCTTGTCTGCAGGAGGATCTGTACTTCACTGGCATGGCAAGGTTTTACCTTTGTAAGAGTGAAAAGAAGGGAAGCTACCTCTGGGCTATAGTTAATATCCAGAGATTAACACAGTATACCAGCCTTACAGATGTTCACGAATTATACACCTAACAGGTATAGATAACCCCACCTTCAAAAAGTAAAGCCCAAGATAAATGCCCCAAAGAAAACTTACGATTTTCTGAGGTCTCTTTTATTTAACTGTAAAAATATATAGACCTGAATGTCTTCTGCCCTCACGTGCCATCAAGCTCGTAAGTGGACAGAAAATGCTAGTAACTGCTGTACGTGGGCAGAAAACTACTATATAAGACAAGCCTTAATTTAACCTTTTGTATGGGAATCACAAGATTATACAAGACTTCTAAATGTTTGAATATACTTAAGACCATCACGTATAATATGAGGACATCAAGTTAAAAAAAAACTAAGACAGGGAAGGAGGCTGAGTCATTACAGAAGGAAAAACGCATAGTATCACATGATCAGAAGTTTCAATATAGTAGAAACATATTATTTCACCTTAAAGTGACTGCTACAAAGTGATACATATAAGGCTTTTACTTAGGGACAAGTGTCAGCTTTAGTTCCTTTCATTTCAAAAAGAAAAAAGCAGAGTTAAGTTAATGGTATTTTTAGCAAAGATGAAATAAATTTCCAAAGGATATGTACTGTCCCCGTTTGACACAGAGATTTAGGTATAAATAAATTATTTTGTTTTTCATTGTATAGGACATTTTGCTTAGTTTAAATTTAATGAAAAAAAGGTTATATTTTTCGAGAGGGTATGAGGAACAAATTTTTCTTTCTCCCTAAATTGAAGATAGTCATACAAAGTGCTGATTTTTACACGTAGGAGAAACCCCTGAAAAGATCAACTGTGTTTAGATAGGTTGGGGTAAAATTCTGAGTGTAAGGGAAACCCACTTAAATACTTCAGACCTAGCTTCAAAGATTGTAAGATCTCTCTCTGCTGCAACAGGGGAGAAGAGTCCCAGTGCAGCACAGCTGACAGAGAAGGCCCCACGGTATACGATGTAAGTTATAAAGCTATGTGTCTCAGAAGAGCCGTGACTACAACTTAAGTGAATGATGGAAACAAGCATCCATTTTGTTTTTGCTAAGGGACAGATTATGCTACAGCAAACCACTGTGAGACCACAGGGCAATCTGCCCACCAATTAACAGATGGCCTCTAAAGAGAAACACAAAATGCTGCAGAGCTCCTACACCCGCCACATCCATACCACACGAGCATTTCTTCCAAACTCACATTGCTTAAAAGTTGGAAAGACAAGCTACTGTAACCCTCCCAGTGTGACAGTCACACAGAGGCTTTGATAAACGAAGGCTCAGAAGAGACTCTGCCTGGACAATGACTGCCCAGACAGTGTCGTTAGGACACCGAAGGTCACTCGTGGCACTGTCTCCTCAGCACTACACTAAGTGCAAAATCAACATGGACCTAGAGTACACAGGCCTGTTTTTGACCACTGATCAAGAAGTATTTAAATCTCATGCTCAGAAACTTAGTGTACCCAACCATTGCTGCTACTTCTCAATATACATTTTTCATGAAACAGGAGGAACCTAAACCCAAAAACAGTCTTTAACAAACTACCATTTTATCATCTCAAGTGTACCCACGAATCTATGATACGGTAGAGGATAAAAAGGGTCTTATCCACGAACATCTCAATTTCAATCCATTAGAAAACATGAAATATTTAACAAAAAAGGCTTTCCTCCATTCGGTGCTACTGATGTTATTTACCGGGTTTATTCTCTTGGGGAAGGTGGTGTGCTTTCGTGGTACCACACTAAACAATATTAAGGGCTATCTGATGTAGGAGGTAACTTACATCCCAGCTTACACACAGAGCTAGCTTCTCGGCTACTTAAGCCACATTACATGGCAACTCTGCAAACACATTTCGAGGTTAGGGCAAAGACAGGAGGATCAGAAGAGTACATTTTGCTACCACAGAGTCTCCCTTAAAGAAAACAGAGCTAGAAGTTTAAGGCTTCCTGCTAAATAAATAGCCTTAGGATCCTGAGACCTAGGTCTGTTAAATGACATCTCATCTGTGAGGGAAACAAAAAAAAAAAAAAAAACTAGACTAAAGGTGCTCTCTACTGCTTGCCCCTCTGATTCTGTCATGCCTTGCCCTTGTCAAGTTTCACAAATAAATTCAGACCTATGTGTTATAGTCACCCTTCTTAAAGAGTTTTCTACACTGTACAATGTCATCCAGAATGCTAGGTATTCAATTACAAGTATACCACTCAAAGAAATGAAGTTTTCCGTAAATACCAGTCTTCGACTCATTCCTGGAGTCAACAGCCTTTCGTGTCTAGGAGCTTCCTATTTTGCTGCTGATGACTTCTTCCTTGCTATTTATAAAGGAATAGAGAACCAAATACATACTGTAAAATGATCTTACTTATATGGGGAAAAACTTGAAATATCTCAGGTGTGCTGCCAGATCCCTTACTAGTCACATCCCAGTCCCAAATATAATACAATCTGTGAAGTAAGGGCTTACTCTGTGTTCCCCTAATTGATGTTAACGTTGTTAAAATATCCATTCATATTTAGGTTACCATGCTAAGCTTATTTTCCTCAAGCAAGGTATTTTCTAGCAAGAAAATAAGTACACAGTGTAATGGATTTTGATACAAAAGTCCAATGTATTTCACTAAAGTTTTTAATCCTCCACCACCAAAATTACATCCAATACTAACAAAAAAAGCAGAGCTTATATCATGCTTAAAAACTGTCTCTTACAGCTACAACTGTGACTGACACATGTATAAAGAACTTTAGATACTTTTGAGATCTGGGAAGACTCAAAGATTCACTTCCTATCAACAGCACTGTTTTGAAAGGGGGAGGGAAAATTTTTCTTTAGTTTCCAGAATATGAAAAAAATGTATTAAAATATATTAGGTTCAATTAACTATTCCATGCTACTAAATATTTTTATTTTATTTATTACACTCTTACAACACAGAAATTAACCCAGAACAAATTCTCCTTCTTAGCATTTCTCCAGACTTTGGGCTGAATACACGGAGGGGGACCCGAAAGGTTAATTATGATATTGCTAGTTCAATTATCAGATGTTATCAAATTGCTTGTCCTTAGTCAAATTTTAAACATTACCACTAAGACATAATGGCTCTGGTCTTGCTTGCTGTCCCAGAACTCTTGACCCCATGAGTCCCTACACTATGGCTAACCTGTCCCTTCACTTGCACTGTCACTTCTATCTAGTAATAAAAAAAGAAGAAAAGGGAAGAAGAAAAAGAAAAAATTTCTTAAAAACCACAAACAAATGACCAAGAACTATGGTACATTTTTACATTTTCCAAAGGAAGTTTGTTTCTTGAATATAAAAATCTATGATCTAATTAAGATTTTCTGCAAAGATTTTCCGCTTTATCTCCTAAAGCCTGGTGACATGTTCCCTTACTCTACCCGCCACATTTTCACCTAAGTCACCGGAATAGATATCCCATTCTACTCCACTAAGCTTACACAAGTATCTTCACAGCCTGCAAGGTAAGAACACACAGCTGATTGGATTCGTTTGCACAACAAAAATCCCACTAATGATTTGGTATCAGTGACTTGGAACAAATTTACTCTAAATACAGAATTCAACTTAAATCTCCTCAGAGAGAATTGAAGACTTGAAAAATGGATGATGATGATATATACCCTTGAACACACGGGACACAAATGTAATGCCTCCTAGTACATGTATGTCCCATGTAGCAAGGCATCAGAGGATTTTAATAAAATGATGACTGAGCAGGCAGAAGGAATACTGTGGAGAAGAATGGAGGTCATTCACAGGCAAGTGTGTTTACCAGATAAAGTGGTTTTTATTCCAATACGCAGTGGAAATAACCAAACATTTCAGTCTGAAGACTGAAAGCTAGACATGGAACACTCAAAAGTATTTGCTGTGTCTCAAGATGTCACTGTTGCTGATAGTCTCAGCAACCTGACACCAGGAAGGAAACACTGGCTGATGTTCTCTCGCACACACAAAAACCTTAGTCACAGGCTGCCAAACAACAGGTGAGGCTTGAGTCATCTTCACTATTACCAGACAAGACATGACAGTTTCATGGGCAGATCCTCTTCCTAATCCCATTAAGAGGCTTCTCAAAGATACAGGTGCAAAGTAGGCAGTGGGAAGAAAAAGGTTTATAATAATAAACCTGAATTAAGAACTTAACCATAGGAGTGTACCTCAATGCTTAGCATGTGTTCGGCATATGCAAGGCCTTAAGTTCAATCCTCTGTTGGGAGTGGCTGGAGCTGGAAATTGGTCATGTGTGTGAGGGCAGGACAGAGCCAGAGTGCCTCAGGCTGTCAAGCTGCCTCAGTCTTGAGAAAAACATCCTGTCTGGACAATTTCAGTTGTTAGTCGCTAGGCAAAACTGCCTCTCATGGTACTAACTTCACAAGGGTATTGTTGTTCAGTCCTCTAGCCCTCCAAGGTAAAGAAGTTACTCTGCCTGACCCCAGCTTTTGTCTCTTATTTTTGTTTTCCTCACAGCCTCCTCCATTCCTGCCTGGGATACACCGAGAGACAGATGAGTCCCCTACAATACTCAGCACAAAAAAATTTAATTTTCTTTTTTTTGGTTTTGGTTTTTTTTCCTGGTACCGGGAATCGAACTCACGACCTTGCACTTGCCAGGCAGGCGCTGTGCCGCTGAGCTAAATCCCCAGCTCCCCCAAAATTTAATTTTTTAAAAGACCATGAAAAGCCTTACTCGGGGCTGGGGATTTAGCTCACCGGCAAAGCGCCTGCCTGGCAAGCGCAAGGTCATGAGTTCGGTTCCCAGTACCGGAGAAAAAAAAAAAAAAAAAAAAAAAAAAAACCAGAAAAGAAGAAAAGCCTTACTCTTCTTTATTATTTTTAAATTTACACAACTGAGGGGAGGCTTTGTGTTAAACCCCAACACATGCAACTGCTTTTCAGTTGTCAATAGCCAACACTTGAAAATAAACAGTCACTAGGAGTGCAGTGATTCTCCTACTGGAAGCAGGCTTTTAGCTGATGTTAACTGAGAAGCCAACATACAAGACCTAAAATTTAAAAGGAAGACTGCTCTGTTCAGTAGCTCAATCTGAAATGATGCAAAGGCAGAAACAGGCCACAGACCACCTGTCTCTAAATTCAACATATATCAGCATCTGCCTCCCAAAGTTGCTTGAGGAAGACACTTAATTTTTCTTTACAGTAATTATTCTTGTGGTCTATAAAAAGAAACGGTTCCACTCTGAAGGTTGGTGTGGCTGATTAACTGCTATTTTGGTGTGGGTTTTTTTTTTTTTTTTGACAAATGATTGGAAGCAATATAGAAAAAAAGGGTAAAAATGGAAAACTGAAACTACAGGAAGGGATTCCTACATTTCCTTCTTTGGCTCTTTTTCCTGAGGAATGACTTTCTGCTGGGATATTTATCAAGTTCTCAGCAAAGTAAGGGCTCAAGCAACATAAAAAGAAGGAAGTCCGGGGGATACTGCTGTTGTGTCCTGTTTCCTGAGCCTCCATACTCTCCTGGATGCTTTAACACTCCAGAAAAGGATGTAGAAAAAAAGTGAAGGCAAGAGAGACTGCTGGCCAGCAAAACTACTTGGGGTTTTTGAATCTTGTGCATGCAAGCCACTGCATCTTCCTCCAGGTAACCTGTCATTAGGGTTAACTTCTAAAGAATAAAACAAGCCTGCAACTGCTAAAGAACTGCACAGGGGCAAGTCAGAGTCCCTGGCAAGCAGTCAGCAATCTGATATAATATCACACAAATGAGGTCTCTCTTCTTATGGGTGAAGTGCAAAGAATTAAGTCTGAAGACAAAGAAGCTATGTGGTGATGAAGGAAAATAAAACACACAAAAGGTGCTACAGCACAAAGGAAAAATTTAATATCTCCTGAAACAATCAGTATAATTTATCTTTAAAATACTTTAGTATGTCACATGTTTTATGAATTCACTTTTATGAAGTATCCAGATGAACAAATTTATGGAAAGCAGGGAAGTTACCCAGAGCGAGGGGTCAAGGAAGTACGACACTATTGTTCAGCAGGCAGAGTCTAGGATGACAAAGGGTCAAAACGAGTAATGGTGATGGCTGCACACCTGCAAATGTACTTACTGTCACTGAACTGTGCTTTCAAATGATAAATCTAATCTTATGTGTACTCTGTCATAACAAAAAAATGTAAGAATTTGTTATGAATCCGTGTAATATTACATAAGCCTTAATTTGGGGTGGAGGTAAACCCTGGCTTAAAGTAGTATAAGCCTTAATTCTAGGACTTATTATCCAACACACTATCATGAATATGCAGTCCAGGGGCAGTTATGAGTTCTGATTAAAAAAAAAATCAGGTGAGTGTTTAAGTTTTTAAAATGTATTACAAAAAGACACATTGCCATTAATCTTCAAAATACTCCCCTTCACTTTGAACACACTTCTTCCATCCTTCCTGCCACTTTCTGAAGCAGATCTGGAAGTCCTCTTTCATGAATGTCTTTAGTTGGGCAGTTGTGGTAGCCTCAGTGTTCTCAGTGGATTCAAAAGTTTACCTATCCTGGTCACTTTGACTTTGGGGAAGAACCAGAAGTTGCACAGTGCCAGATCCAGTGAATAAGGTGGATAAGGACACACTATCACGTTTTCAAGAGCCTCCTCCTCCACTGGATAGCACTTTGTAGGAGCCACATTCAACATATTTTTTATCTTACTTCACAAAGACAGGAAGGAAGACTTCCAGAACTGCTTCTAAATGGCCAAAACAATGTGATATGTGTGTCTGAATGGAGGGGCATTACTTTGAGGAGAATTAATGGCAATATGTCTTTTTCTGTAATACATCTTCATTTAAGCCTTCACTATGTATGTTGATCACCCACTGTAACTAGTATAAAACAAGGGCTAAAATTTAAAGGTGACTAGGAAAAGCCTGCCTACTACCCACATCTAAATCAACAACCAATTCTCTGCTAATTTTGACATGTAATTAATTATTGCACACTACTACATGAGTATGATGTCAAAATGAGTTTTGTTCTGTTAACTGTGTTAGATATGGGGTCTTACTGTAAAAATAATGTGTTCAAGACTTGTAGCTAGACTAAATTACAGACACTACTCACCCTTGTATAAACAGGGCAGAAGAATCCAAGTAAGCTTAATCCAAGAAAGTTCCATCCTTATGGAGTACAATCCCTAAACATTAAATAGAAATGTGTTCTAACCTTTATTTAAGCAATTTCGTTTTTGCATGATGCAAACACAGGACATATAATCCAAACTTTGGGATACTGCCCACCTCAAATGAGTATCTAAGGTACATTCAAAGCACCTAAAAAAAAGAGCAGAGAACTGGGACTTTTATCAAGTTTGCAGAACACCTGACGGCTAGCTTGCTAAGTGTCTGTATGTGCGGCAGAACTTAGCCTGACACCTGCCCTGATACAACCTGGACAGAACTTCCCTTTTTTGATGACTACCAGTGGGTATCCAACTATCTAGGAGCTGTACACCCTAAACTTAGGTCCCCCTCAGTATCTCACTCCTCAACAAATAAAGGAAGATACTCATTAGAATTTTCTAGCTCTACAAGCCATGAAAGAACATTAGACTGATAGGTATGTCCAAATATAATTTCCATGAACATTCAGAGAACTAAAATCTCAAAGTTGAGACCAAAAGATTCCACATCTGTTCTTAAATAGCACATCAAATTTAACTTTGAATGTTCCACAACGTGAAATTGTGGCATACAATACTTTCAATATTACCATGCCTTTTTGCCAAGTATCTGATTTCCAGCACTTGAAAAAAATGTACTGATCTAAAGCACAAATGAGTATTGCCACTTCTATATTTTAATCTCATTATAACATGAATGAAGGGACTTACCCTTAAAATAAAGGCCTAGAGATACTAAGAACACAACGGTATAAGAACAAACACAGTGATTTTCTTGAGATTTTAGCACATTCATGATGGGGCCATAATTTCTATGTCTTACTGCCGGGCAGCTCTGATTTCAATTCTAACATTCCCACCAGCCTGAACCACCAGTGACACACATGTAACTATCCCATCAGGTGGTTTGTACGACAGGGGGTCTTTGAGTACAATAACACAAAGAAAGGCACTGATTTAACAGATGACATCATCATACTACAGTTCCTTAAGGAAAACATTAAAATGGTTAAAAAAAAATTGTGATAAGGCAGTTGTAAATGCGTATTACATACACTAGCAATAGGATATCTGCAAGATTTCCATGTTAAAATTTAGAGAACTACTGATGAAAAATTTGTGAATGTTTTTTAATATAATGAAATAAACATGTAGATTACTGTAATAATTTTAATTGGTATGAAGAGTATTAATTCATATTTATATTTGGGCAGTACTTCAAATTTAAGCAACTAACCAGACTTGTTCCACTTATAGACTTGTTATCAATTTTACTAGCAACAATACTGATAAAAGTAATTAGATCCATTTACATAACCAGTGGTACAAGCCTCCCACAGGACAGTCATTTATGTACCACCAGGGATTCAAGCTGGTAGCGGCGTGTTAAGATGTTAGATCCCAAGTCATTCTGCCTCAGAAGGTAACTGCTGTCTGTGCCATATAAAGCAGAGTCACCTGGCACTGTTTAAGGAGAGTTAAACTAGTACTTAGGTTCACCAAAAAAAAGTCAGAATCTTAGAGATAAGATATCAGACATCATGTAGGAGTGGTCCTTTATTTTATGCATGAAGAAATACCAACTAATCAGAAACACCATAATCAGCCTATTTAGATGTCTTTTAAAGTGAACTAAGAGCAAACTACAATTCATTTTAGCTGTACAAAAAAAGCTTTCCTGAACTAGTATCACAGAAAGAAAGATTCAGAAGACAGTACCCTGGAGACTACGGTGTTAATGACCAGTGACTCTTTAAGACTAGATTTAAAGCATCAGAATGTGAGGAAATAAAGCAATTCCCTTAGGCTCCAATGGCCTTGAAAATAAGGCAACAATTCTGGTTTACCTGTTTACATGCATCTAGGACTCGTTTAAACTTTATTTTAAAAGGAGGATTTGACTTTCTCGGGATGAAGTCCAAGACCAAAGACAGCATAAAGGATCAAGAGTATCATTGCCAACTATCTATTCTACAAGATAATAAATAATTAAGTCTTTCATCCACACCAAAAAGTGCCAAATTTTAGTTGAACTGAAGGTACAGTGGGTATAGGACTTGTACCCAGCGTATACACTCTCTCTTCAAAATCAAAGAATTATGTAGAAAACAGAGTTCCAACAAAAAGTACAATGATGAAAAAAGAACTCATTAAGAGCTAAAAATAAATTCTAATTCACAATATGCATAAGGATTTAACAAAAAAAGAAAACAAGATGTAAAATTGCATCTGCTAAGTTAATCATGCCCTCATGGAAATTGTCCCCCACCCCCACATAAACTGAAACCTGCAAAATCTGTGATTACTAAATGAAGCAATGCTTTAAATGTTTTCAATGAATATTTCAAAAGAAAAAAAAAGAGCAGTTGTTTCTAAGTCCTCTGATCTGCTAACACTGCAGAATAATGGGCTTCCTCACATCCAAACCCAAGTAGTTTTCTACATGAACATCTTATTTGATGAAACTGGAATATTTAGCAGCAGTATTTACAATTTATATTAAATAGATATTCACCTTAAGGAAGATGTCAATAAAAATACAAATAAACCACAGTTAATTTTTTATCTAACCAATACTTCACAGCTTAATTTAACAACTTGCTGAACTTTCAAGGCCATCATGGGAATCTCAGCTGAGAATGCCTTCATGCTTTAAGTCAAGCAAACTCATTCTGAAAAACACGCACACAACACCACATCGGGCAATAACTCCACACTCCAGCGCTCTAGTTCACACAAGCTGATGTAACATCCTCAATTATCTTTCTGGATCTCAAGTCTTGACACTTACTTCCTATTTTTGCTTTGTCCCATCCCTACAAAATCAACGATGGTGGGTAAATTGCCAGCAAAGGACAGATAATTCACTTTGTATTCTCCCATTAGGCTTCACCAAATACCGATTTACTTAGGGAAAAGAAAAGTCTATAAGTGTCATGAGACTTCATAAACATTATCTGGCAAAACGGACAGGAGAGAACGAGACTACCTTGTGTACTTCATGGAAGAAACTGAAGTTCAGAGTCAAACAGTTCAGGTAAGACCACAAAACAAGTACCAGTAAGTGGGCACGCTGTATTTGAACCCAAGTATAACAATAATTGCTTCTATGCTAAAACTAGTACTCATGAGGCCACCTTTAATATAGAAGGCAACATTTCGCTTCAATGTTAATCTCACTGAGTATCAACGCTAGCATATGGAAGGGTGACAACAGTGAATATTAGCACTGCATTGTGACAATAAAGTACTCAAATCCAGCTTAAACTAAATACAGCCACCTAACATTTTTCTTTCCTTGAAGGGTACATAAGCACAAACTGGGAATCTCTGTTCTACCTTTTTTTTTTTTTGGCTTTTTCCGGTACCAGGAATGGAACTCATGACCTCACGCTTGCTAGGCAGGCTCTGTGCCGCTGAGCTAAATCCCCAGCCCCGGAATCTCTGTTCTAACCTGGAACATACAGAATTATCACCTCTCAATTAGCAACAATGCAGATGATGCGTAAGAATCTTGTGAGTAATTAGATCCCAGAAAAGCCAGTCTGAGGGTCTGTTCCTACATGATGCTTGCAGAGCTACCAAATGCCATTCCGCTGCTTATCGCTGCACAAAAATATTTGATTAAGGATACAATTTCCAACAAAAAGGGTGTTCAACAGTGTCAAAATAGTGACATTTTAAAATTTTAAAAGGAAAAAAATAAGGAAGAAAACATGCCAATTAAACAACTGTATTTACCTGACAAATCAAATGATACTCACAAGCAAAATGTCAGAAAATGTTTGTCAAGTTGACCTTTTTAGTTGGAAAGGTATCCTGAGATTTTCCACAGCTCTCAAAATTCAGTAGCAGCAGTGTACTCAACTCAAAGTCAATTAACTTAAAACAAGTCAAAAGAATCTGCCAAATTCTAAAGCACAGCTTTAGCTTCAATGATTAACTCTTCTGTTCAAGAATATTCAAAGGAAATGTTCTAATAGGCACTAAACAAAAATGGTCCCCCTTATTCAGAATCTGCACAGAAAGTTTAAAAAAAAATAGACTAGTGCTAAGACTGTGAAAAACTAAGGTAGCTAAGAGTAAAGCTGCTTGATTTTGTAGTACACATGAAAGTGAGGGAATGAGAATAACTCATTTTCACACCTGAGGAAAAATAAGGACTTCAACACGTTACAAAAGAGTAGCTCAGGAGGCCCGTACTAGAATTTAGCTGTTCTTTTCTCTTTTCTCATTTTAGTTCAAATATTTTTTCTCATCTACATTTTCCATCATTACCATGACACCCACTTAATAAACTGAGAATGAGTTTAACTCTGCACCATCAATCTTCTGAAACAAAAGTAAACAAAGACTACTCGCCCCCTAAAGTGCCAAAGGTCTGTAACAGGAAGCACGCACTCGCGCCCTACTGAATTATAGACACAAATCCCTGCAAGACAGCTGAGTTTTTATTTTGTGTAAGTTAGACTACATTAGTAAAATTTGTGTTTTCTATCAAATTACAAAGTAATAAAGTTAAACTAGAGATTATGTTCCTAAACTATCAGTAAGACAAGTATCATTCTAGAAGGCTCAGTCTAGAAGACAACAGCCAAGAAAACAGAAAATCAAAACTGCTAATCTTCATTTACTTTATGGACTCAACTTCATTTTCCCAACAAATAGTATTGCCAGAAGTTCTTGGAACACCCCACAGCTTAGTCTGGAAGTTGTACATATTTCATTTTATTTCAAAGGAATAAACTATATAAACAGAAATATGAACATTAAGAAACCACAGAAATAAAAGTCAGATGACTTACCAATTAATCACAAATGGTGGTATTTCAAACTTTTCCTGTATCCTCACAATAAATATATTCTACTCCTAGCAACTAGCCCTAAGATTTCACTACCATCAAAAGGAAAGTAGTTGCTCTGTTTAAGTTGGCTAATTGGGAATTAACATTTTTTGGTGAAGTGGTCCAGAATATGCTCCCTTCACATATTTCATTCTGTTATATTATTATAAGCTGAAGTCAAATGAGAATCACAAGATAGAAGTTCTCTGCCTTCTCTTTTTTGTCCAAAAGCAGAGCATAAATTCCCCATGTGAACGGGTGCCCCCCTCTTACCAGTAAAGGGAGAATGAAATCATTAGAGACAAAGCATGACAATAAATCTTCATAACAAACAAATCTTGTAAAATATCTTTTTCATTAGTTTTCTCCATATATTTCCTAACTACTTCCTTGTAACTTGCTCTTCAAAAACTAAACTCTTCCTTTTTGTTAAGATATTATATAAGCTCTCACATCTCCTTCTTTAAGTTTCCCCTTTGTGAACTCCACAGCAAGTAACATATTGATAAAAACTACTTTTCTCCAATTAATTGGCCTTTTAATTTATAGGCCCCTAAATATTTATCCTAACAGAATAGAAGTTCTCCTGCCCTAACAATGGAAAAAACTGTATTTGATTTCTAAAATTTTAAAAATTTTCTAGTCCAATTATCCTGAAATAGTCTCCCTGAAATAATCAACATTGACACTGAAATTGTCCTATTAAAATACCCAGTTCAAATTCTTAAAAAGCTAGAAGAATTAAAAGTCTGTTGCCAAAATTTTATGAAAAGCTTCTACAGTGATAATATCAAAATTTTAAATGATTAACTATGACCTTTGGAAAATGGTACAATGGAAAAATAATTAGCTAAAGATACACTGATAACACGAAGTTTCTCTGGCACTTTCTATCTCTCAGAGAGGTTTCAAACTTGCATCAGGGGTTCTATAAACTCCATACAAATTTCACTTCAGGCACTAAAATCTAAATATAAATTCCAACATATCTCACTCAAGCTAACACACAGGAGACCACCAAAGCATTTAACTTTGGGCAGCCAAATTATATTTCCTACCGACCCGGGAACACACACAGCCTTCCCCCATCTTTCTGATTAAACAGCACACAACAGTGAGTGTTTATTATGTTGCCACCCACCCATTCGCCCACTTGCTCAGCCACCCTGCCGTTTTCAACTACTTGTCTGCAACACTCAAAATTCTTGATCTTTTGATACTACTGATGCCTAAAAGGTTGACTTCAGATTGCAACTGACATAGAGAACAGTATTTTCAAATTAATGCTCATCAAAACAGCCTGTATTTACTATAAATGACTTCATTACAGCAAATGAATACTACTAAATTTGAAGATACCCATCAGACAAATAAAATACCATTTATATACCTCAATCCTAAGGAGCCAAGACTGTATTTGTTTAAAAAAGCGAGGAGAATCCCATACCATTAAAATGTCTAAAAATCATAATATTCAAACAGAATCAATGAAGATCAAACCTAGCTTTAAAATTCCCTTTTCCACATAAAAAAGACTTCTACTACACTAGCCCACAAGAAGGAAAAACAAGGAAGTCCTGGTTATTATGCAAGGCACTGTGCTGTTCACAGGGAAA
The DNA here is from genome assembly GCF_000276665.1 of Chinchilla lanigera. Lineage (NCBI taxonomy): Eukaryota > Metazoa > Chordata > Mammalia > Rodentia > Chinchillidae > Chinchilla > Chinchilla lanigera. Next base: position 10,643,906 of record NW_004955472.1, on the reverse strand, counting down.
AGGTCTCCTCAGGACCCCAGGAGTTTATATTTTGTATTTTTGGCCTGCTTTTGTTTTTATTTTTCTTTTTTGTATGAACGCTTCTAGCTGAGAGCTAAAAGGGTAAGACCCATCTCAAACCATTCAGAAAGTAAGAATGAAACCACACAAAGACAAAACAAGCAACACTCATTACCTAAGGTCATTAACTCTACTTCTCTACTCCTTTCAGAAGAAAGGAAAAAGCAACCATGACAGGAAAATCTACCCTAGAGTTTTGAAAAACTAATGACACAGACACCCCACCTCCGCCCTTAGGGGTAGCTCAGGAGGTCAGTAAAGACACAGACTAGTTGACTTTTAAATGCAATATCTCTGGCCTTGATCCCCAGAAATTAACTTATCAGGGACCAATGCTTAGGAAGAGATAGCACTTGAAATTTAAGTTTGCTACAGACAAACACTGCAGTTACAGCCCTGCTCCCATCCCCCAAAACTAAAACATCTACACCTGAAGGTCGCAGGTTTCCTCTGTCTGCAAATCAATGCAGAAATGTTACAGGCAACTCCCAGGAACCTAGAACACGGGGACTCACAAAGATCTTCAATCAGTGGGTCTGGACAGGGTCCAGGAACCTGCCTTTCTGGCAATCATCTTTAAAAGGGATTCCAACTCAGGCATCCTTGGGGCCACACTTCAAGAGACACAATGTGATTGCCAAAAACTGTAGGGACTTCAAAGTCAACTGTGGAGCTAACAGATTCTCAAGGCTCTGGGTCTGTTTTGGTTTTTTTGATTTCTTTAAACTATCTTAGGTAAGGACGTGCTGCCAGATTTGCAAAACACTGGGCTAAAATAACCAATTTGACAAGCACAGGTTATGTTTCTAGAGAAGCATAGATGTTCATATTCATTCGTGTATCTCCCAGTCCTTGACCTCAAAAATCATTCACTTCCCTTCCAACAAAGACACTCACCAGAAGATATCCCCATGGCAGCCCTGGAATGCTTCTATGCCTGACTATAAACTCCTCAGTCTGTAATGAGTGAAATTTTTAGAGTGAAGTCATGACACCAACAAGAGACAAACAGAAAACACCCAGGTGAATCAGAAAACTAGAACTCTGGTCACTGTCCTATACTACTTAAGCTGTGTGGTCTTTGACTAGTTATTTCACAAGCCTGGGCCTCCAATCATGTGTTTGCTGGATGAGAGAGACGGGGCTAAGGTTACCTCTAGGGCTCTTCCAGCTCTAATGCTGTACTACTCATTCCTTGTATCAGGAACTCCACTGCGGCTCTTCCAGAATGCAGCATCAGCAGGGTTAACAACTCTGAAGTGCATTTAAGAACTCAAAGAGATGGACCAAAGTCAGCTAAACTGCAAACAGCAGTGGCTTCATATGACGGACGCCTAATGACAGAAAACAGGCTGAAGCATAAAGCTGGGCATAAGCCCAAAGAGAAAGCCTGACAAACAACAAATAGAATGTAGGCTAGAAGAAAGGTTATTGTATTTGCTTCTGAAGGCATTTCCTAACACATTTCTCTAATTCTCATTCTATCGAAATAGTGACATTAATTTGCTAACACTAGCTGTGTAAAAATGATCTTTACTTTCTCCTAGGAACAGAAAAAAGGCACATCTTTCCCAAATAGATATGTTTATACCTGAGATACAGTTTTCTAATCCATCCTTAATATTTAAGTAATGAGGGATTTCAAATCTTTCTGAAGAGTCACTCCAGTTTCTCTGTAACACAAACAATTACTGCCCATGTTCTTACAAAATCAGAATACAAATATCTGGTCCAATTGCTCGAGAGTCAGATAATTAGACAAGAACAAAGAATTCTGATCTATCTCTAAAATATGGACCGAGAAACTGAACAATATGGCTAATGTTGAACTCAATGGGACGTGGTCCAAATTCTTTCTAGAGCTAGGTTAATATTAGTTCTTAAAGAGATATGCCTATTTTGCAAAGCACAACCATTCAGGACTCAGTTTTTGATATCTACATTTAAGAGACTTCTTCATTCAACTGAAATATTTACTAAGACACTCAGAATTTAAAATGTCTTAAGGCAATTTATGCTTGTGGCTAAATGAGTCAGATGCTTCTAAAAGCCATTTTAACTCATTACAAATATGATTTCCATGGGCCAAATAGAAACAAGTTTACAGAAGCAGAGGTACACAGTCTCCAGACTTGCCTATTCACCTTTTAATCTATATTTGTTTATCATGACATTCTTTTTATGAACATGCTCACGTTTTATTGATGTGATGAGGCTAAGGAATAATTTCAGATTAAACTGATAACTAGGTAAGTGATTTCTGGAGCTGTTATAGCAACATGTTCAGTGGTGATCCAGTGTCAGGGAGACATCCCTCCCATGAGATTCTCTGATGAAATAAGACTGGGGAACTAAATCAAATACAGTGAACCCTTGAGTTACAAGCAGCCTGACACACAAACAATTTGTGTTATGCCCGGAATTTTAGTTTTAACTTACAACCAAAGTCTTATGACCCAAACGCCAGCCATTTGTGCTTCCAGATGGTCTCAGGTACAGATTTAACACTTAAAAGAGTTCTGGAAGGAAAATTACAACATCCTTTCCTGTGTGGGATTAACTGAGAAATCTGAGGACAGTGTCTCTCTAAGGACACTGAGATCTGCCTGTATACAGACGAGAGACTTTGAAGGCTGTGTAGAGGAGCCTGAGCCTTCAATTGACAACTTGAATTAAACCACCCTCAGGTAAAAACGGAGTTTCTAAGTCAAGGGTCCACTGTAGGTCTTCTTTACTGCAGGATTTTTCATAGTTCTTAATATGAAGATAGATGATCTGGTGTGTGAATCTTAAATAGAAAACTACAGAGTGTGGCATTTCTCAGACGCTTCTGTCAATAGGGAACCTACTGTAAGGAATAAATATGACAATCTCACAAAGCTCAGAAAACATCTTTCAATTTCTGATGCCCACTGGGGAATTTCTGGGGTAGTCTACTTGTTTACTAGACGTTTTTAACGTAAGTTGTACCACAGTATAAATCTTCATTAACAACCCCTCAATGGAAAAATATGAGGTGGAGATGGAGAGTGGAGGATAAAATAAATGGAGAACAAATATTCATGCAGTTTTCCCAGCATCTGTGCTCTCAGGTGACCCAGGTGTTTCTATTACACACTACTAGCATCACACTAAAGACAGAGAAATAAAGGGGGTAAAGATACAGAACTCAAACATATCCTGTTATTCCACATAAGTATCTGTGAAAGGGTTATGGAAGAGTAAGATAATTCAAGTCTGGCCCTAAATAAGGATTGCACATCTATGGGATATTTTCCACGGCAATTGCCCAAACATTTACAATTTAATATTTTCATTTACCATTCCCAATATCATAAAAAAAGAATGTGACTTTTACACACTATGCAAATATCTTTATCTTTTAATGGGGTGGCTATTAAGCAATCCAAACAGAAATCACATCATCTATGTCACAGCATTCATGCCATTTATCAAACTTTATCATATATGCCAAACAAGGTACAAAATCCACATGTCCTACTAAAAAACAACCAATTAAAAGATAAAATCCTCTTCAGGATACAGATATAAGTGCCTTTCGTTCTCTACCTTTTCCAAACCTTCCAAGGCCATTTCTTTACAAATTTCATATATGCCACTCACCTTCATTTTAGAAAAAAAAAAAAAGAAAAATCTGGTTCATCTGATTTTCAGTGTTCAACAACGTAAGTATTCCTGCTATCATGATGAACACTGAAACAACACAATTAGCTAAAATGTAATTATCAGTATGGATACATGACAGTGAGCTTTTATTTGATTTCAGTGAACTAATTCTCTCAGTTAACTTTAATCTGTAATTCATGAAAATAAGACAGTCAGGCCAAACCCAAGGTACTGGCTCTAAGAACTCACTTGGAGGGCTGGAGAGAATGAGCCCTGGATCTTGACTATAAAAATGGCTAAAAGAATCTCAAGAAAAATCCAACTTGACCTTAGAACTGACCCACTGTGACCCCTCCCTTTGCACGCTACCTCATTTTTCCAAGGGAAACCAGAAGCCAAAAGCTAACTAGTCCAATAGTCACATGATTAGTTAAAGAGTTCAGGCTCCTGGTCCTACTCTTCACATTGTATTTAAATACTGTTAACTCATTTCAAATATTTAGTTTAGTATTTCTGGTTACCAAGCCAAAGAAAGTAATTACATACAAACTAACTCTCAAAATTAACCATGAAATGAAATATCCGTGGGATCTGTGTACATTTACCTTTAGATAATTTAGTTTGAAAATTCCACTAGGAAGCATTAATCCCTCTATCCTAAGATGATGATCCTCAATTAGATTTTGATTTACTCTAAAAATTTAGTGAAATTTTTAAAAACTACAAGGATTTTTTTGTTTTTTTGCCTTTTTGAGACAGGGTCTCGCTATGCAGTTCAGGCTGGCATTGAGCTCACTTTGCAGCTGAGGCTGGTCTTGAACTCACAATGATCCTCCTGCCTCTGCCAGCTGAGCGCTGGGACTACAGGCGTGCGCCACCATGCCCAGCCTACAAGGATGTTTTCAACTACCAAATATTTAAATTGTATCATCAGTAAAGCCAAATCGATCATCATTTACATTATCTTTACAGTCAGAGGGATACTCATTCTTTTCCTCCTTGGAAATATCAGTGCAAGTGTTTATACAACTCAGAGTAAAGTGTACTTAAAAAATATAGTTCCCAAATATTTGATGCTTTAAAAGGAAAACTTAAAACTCTTAAAACTGAGTTATAGTCTGCTGATAACAGTAACAAAATCTATAGGTACCAAAGTGCAGCAATGAGTCCTTTACAAGTAGTAAACTGTTTTCTCATACTCGAAACAATCTCATGTGAAATCTCATATGAAAAACTAAGCACACCTTTAAATAGGAGTCATCTATGTAAAACTACATACCTGTTATTTTGTCTCTTACAAGTTTACAGGACTCTATTTCACCAATGCTCCCGAAAAGACTCTTCAGTTCCTCCTGTGTCATGTTCTGAGGAAGGTAGTTGACTATTAGGTTGGTCTTGCTGTCCTCTGTGTTCCCAGAGTCAACTGGTGAGGAACAGTTGTTGTTTATGGTAGTTGGACCATTGGCTGTGTTATTGCAAGTTGGTCCATTAGACAGTTGTGTTTCCATGGCAGCAATTACCTGCTAAAAACAGAGAAAATAAGAAATGTCAGCATTCATATTTCACCACCTATTAGACTCCATCCAAGAGTTTAAACACTTGTCGCTAAACACAAATCATTCTGCTGAAATTATAACAAGGCTTCAACAAAAGTGCAACACCTACACTAATTTTTACTCCATATTAAGCTATTCAACTTTAGACTACCATTACACTTTCACATACATATTCTATGCATGCATATAAGGACAATTTAAACCCTAAAACATTTTTCTCAGTCTCATTCTGGGTCTACTCACACAGCCTCACTCACCTGCAAGGTCCACAGACAAGGAAATTTAGTATCAAGGAGCATAAATTTAAAGCCTGACTATAAATCATATTTAAAAATAAAAATATTTAACATGCTGCCAAAACAAACCAAAAAGTAACCTACTAACACTAAAGAGAACTTGCATTTATCCTGAGATTCAATATTGTAAAACTGACAGGCATCCATTAACTTAAAATCAAGAAGCAAAAGTACTTTAAAAAAATAAAATTTGTCAACATGTACTGTTTTGGTTACATATTGAAAATGTTTTTGATTGACAATATCTTATACATCTACCATTGGTAAGAAATAAGAAAATAGATGTTATATGTTATGAAGTGAGAAGATTTGTAGGATAACTTGGGAGTGAGACTATGAATACTCTGTCTACCTTGTAGAATCTGATAGGTCATTCTTGTCGACCTTGACAGCAAAGATTACCAATAAGACAAATGATCTATTGCATCAAAATGAAATTCCCAAACAATTCAGTATAGTTTGCCCTGCCTCTGATTTTAAGGAGGAAAAAAAAAACATATTCAGTCCACCAAAACAATAATGTAAATATATCACCTTTTGCAAACAGACCAGCCCAAGAAATTTTCAGTTGAGCACATAAGCCTGTTGGAAATGCAAGTAATAAGGTGTCTACAAACTCCAAACACCAGGTAATAGAAGAGTTGGGGGAAAATGGCCTCAAACTGTTCAAGCTACTCTGTAAAAATCACTAAGCAATTTTGGATCCAGTTTCCTAAAAACCAATCCTATGCTCTTTGAACAAAAGAGTCACAAACCACAGCCCCAAGTTTTTCAAAAGCATTGTAAACTGCTTTTGGACACCCAAGACTGTGGAGGAATCCAAAAATCAAAGCATCACTGAAAGGATTATCCTTCATATTTCATCCAGTACACTTCTATTCCACAAAGAATTTACTCCTCAAAACTGACACCTCTAAATTGACGGAATGCTAGTTTTAGGGAAGTTTAACATAGAAAAGGCAAACAAAAAAGGGCAAAGTAGAGGGAAAGATGTTACAAGGAAAGAGAAAAAAATGCCTTTAAAAAATTAAATTCCCTAAGAAAAATAAAAGGCACATCAGCAGATAAGAAATTTCTACTGCCAAGCAATGTTTATAAAAAACACGGCAGCACAGGACTGAGTGAGACTTGTCTACTGTCACAATGGACAAGAATCAGTGCTATCAGGATTAAAAAAAAACAAAACAAAAAACCAGACTAATCCAAAGAAGCTTGGAAATACTGACCAACCTAGAATCCTTCTATGACTTTCTTTTTCTTTCAAAGAAATGGGTATTTATGCCCCAAACTGCAAACTACTTTTCTCAGGTAAGTATTCTCAGGGAATACTTATAGAGTTAAAACGAAATAAAGAAACCTTTGGAAAACCCGTATTTTAAAAATCCAGTAATTCAAGATATGAGTTCTATTGTAACTAACAAAATCTATCTGAAATTGAAAAGGGAGGTTTCAGATTTCCTAACAAAACATAACTATTTCAGCCTGTAGAAAGTTAGCCGTGGAATGCTCCTTCCATAGCAGAATTTTTATGGGGTTAACTTTTGCCCAGCAGTTATGAACACAATGAGCCAAAATATGAAAAAGGCCAAGGCCAGTTAAAACAAAAAACTACTCAAGAGTTAGGGTATGTGGGAACTAGGAAAGCCCCAAGTGTGAGATTCGGATGAACCTCACTAGATGGCATGTGTAATATAAAATGTTCACTGACTGAAATTAGCGGGATTTAGCAAGGACAACAAACACTCCTCACTTAATTGCACATTTATTTCCACGTTCAGGTGGCAAGAATGCGCTCCTAGGCCAACATTCAAGTGAACAGCTGCAGTAGGCTGTGTGCGCTGAAAATTACAGCATCTCTCAGCTATAGGACCATCTGCTCAGAATAAAATGATACTAATGTGCTATATTTTACAAATAATGCATATTCCATTGATAGGCTCAACACAACTGTTCATAGAATGCAAAGTCTTTCAACAGTTACTGGGCAAATAATTTTCAGCCAGATTTACAATGTCAACTTTTTTGAACATCAAGAATTGTAAATAACTTCAAAATATAGTAACCAAAAAAATACATAGTAAACAGAATGTAAAGAATTATGGTAACTTAGTATTCAGACCATACCAAAACTTTTTTTGTTTTTTTTTAAAAGCTTGTCTTTTGAGTCTGCACTAAATCCTAATTTAGATTATAAAACATTACATACGAAAGCATGGTTCTGATCTACAAATACCACTAGTTAATATTGCAATGTGCTTTCAAATCCTAAAGATGGCCATACCACAATAGGTTAAATGTAGGAACAATTAGTATGCCAAATGAAAAGTTCAAGTGTTTGGTATGGCCTCAGCACTCCTGCAACATGCTAAAAAAAGTAGCCTACAGAATTTAAGAAAAATCCCACAGACCCCAGTCCAAGGCTCTGCTGCCCACGAACCACTTCTAAGCAGAGAAGCCACATCACACAGTCTGACTGCCATGTTAGTTTGGAGTTGCCGTCTGCAATATGGACACAAAAAGTACCGTACGTTAGATGAGCAAGATAATGCAACAAATCAGTTTGTACAAAATTTACAGTGATTGTATTGATATTCCCAGCACGTCCATGCAGTGTGGCTTAATTGAATTTGAGGCAATTCCAATCTAATCTTTCCAAATTCATTTTAACATGTAGTTTTCCTGCACAAATGTAAGCATTTTTAATTAAGAGCCTGAGTTTAAAAGAATACTAACTAGTTATCTTGGCATCTATCCTAAAGAACTACCTTGAACCACATCTCAAAAATAAAATGAAGCAAAATACTGCATGCTGCCCTTTCTCTTTAAGAATGTGGGAGAAGGGAAGAAATGTGAATATGTGAATGAAATTTCATGGGAGAAAAAGCGGTCATGCAACTCATAAGTGATTCCTTTGCATAAAAGCACTCCTTCCCCAAAATATCAAAAGGGCATTCAGAGAAGCTATATTTGCCCACACTGTTACATTATACTACAAATGAGCCTTAATCCTGGGACTTAAAATTAAAAGTGAATCGAAACCCTGTGAGGTTATTCTGCCGCTATAGTCAAAGTACTCACTAACAGTTTCACTGAGAGCTGTTCACATATACTGAGAGGCAGTAAACCAGCATCTTTCAATTGAAATAATTGGACCAATAAATAGGATTGTTTGGAATAATGCTTATATAGGATGTCAGCTTTGTCCCTGAACAAAGTCAAGTGAACATTTTTAATATGTAAATTGTAAACTCAGCGTGATTTGAAATTAGTGCTGCTATGAGGCCTCCAATACAGTTAATGGGCCATTTACCACTTATTACAATTTGCCCGAATACTAAACAGAGCCATGATAACCGGCACAAGAGCCAAAGTTTACTTCCTAGCCATATATGCAGAAGCTTTAAATGGTCAACAGGATAATCAGAAAACGTGGCCACTGAAAATAGACAATGAACGAAGGAGGGCTGAAAATCTCTTATACTTTTGTAAGCTGCAAGTTTTATCCTTAAAGTTAAACCTAGCTAAGTGGTTTACTCATGATGTTAGCGATGACACTAACGCCATGGACCAACAGACTTCATGCTCAGGTAGCCACCAGAAGGGTTTCACACATTCTTTTAAAGGATGCCATGAAAATGTGTTAGTCTTCCTCCCTTCTCCCACTACAGCCAAAGAACTCAGCCTGACCCTATGTTCTTCACTTTTAAGAAAACCTATTTACAGGTAAACTGAACCTATGAGAAGGGAAAAAAAATTTTTGATTGTGTTTTGAGATAGAATCTCACTATGTATTTTAAGCTGACCTTGAACTTACTACATAACCGAGGCTGTCCTCAAAGTCCTAGCAATCCTCCTGCATCTGCCTCTCAAGTGCTAGAATTACAGACATGGGCTTCCACTCCCAGATTCCATGAAATATTTTAAGAACCTACTTGTAGCTAGACTACGTAAGTAGGACAGGAAGGTCACACCCAACAGGTTAAAAGCATGCCTACATGTACTCCCAGCATACCCTCAGGAGTTAATATCTAAATATTCCTTACTAGATAGAACCCTAGATTCAAATGTAATAGCACCACTGTCTTCTGTTCCATAGGAAGTGGACACTAATGAGCCAATCTACTGACACCCTCTTTCTGAAAGCCCCAGGGAAGCAAACAATCGCTTTACTGAACCAACCGGCTAGGAAGGCTGTATATGGAAAAATGATTATACTGCACTTTTACATTTCAAGCACCCCAGACAGTCTCTTCTGCTTCAGGCAGACACATACCTTTATGGGAAGTTATAAATAAGTTGCTCACATGGCCCTTACCTTTATGCTGGCCAACAATTCAGTTACTAAAAATGTAAAGCTACTTCCCCTTCACTTAAGGACAGGTGATTCTGCTCCACTCAATCTACCACAGACAACCGGGCTGTGCACTATTTATAGATTCCACTGGCTCTGAAACTCTTTGGATGGGAAAAAAAGGCCATATTCAGGGGAAACAGCCATTAATTTTAAGGCTCAAAAAATAATGTTTGAATGTAATATTATCCCCTTAATTTAGATATCAATTGTGCCAATTCAGACTGCTTTTCCTCCTGTTAGTAAGGCACTTCAGCACAGATCAATCTAGAATATTCCACATCTTCACTGGGTTCCAAGAGATAACGGAGATATCAGCTGGGTGGGGGAGCATGGATGTTATTTACAGGGGGAGAGGAAGGTGGCCTTTACCTTTCATACTCACAAAGTTTACTTCCAAAAGGCCATAAAGGATTTTTATATGGAATTTTGTTCATTTAAATGACTTTGTGTATGATATCAACAATTTCTTACAATAGTGGAATTGTAAGCCCAAGCTATTTATTCCTCATATCTAGGAACAGTAAGAATTTGAGAAGTCAAAATAGTCCAACAGTTTCCTAATCACATAAGAGCACACAGGAAGTCTCTTTTCCGATCTTCTTAGTTAAAAAATTCTATAAACTACAAAAATCAGTTCTTTACTTTTTTTGTTGTTGTTGTATTTTTTTATTTTGAAGAGTGAAAGATTAAAAAAACAATGATAAAGATTTTCAAAGCAGGACAGTAAGAAATTAATTAATGTATTGCATAATTTTGTCTTCAGAGTAGTTGCTCAGACTACAAGATGTTGTTTCAAACCTTCTGCAGACAGCCACCTAACAAGACAGACTGCTAATAAAAAATATCTCCAACATATTCCAAGAATTCTCATTGAATTCACTTAATATAATGTCTTTAAGAAAAACAGTTTCCACAACCTGGAAACCTCCTGACTTGCGGTCAGATCTCGTGGGTTGAAGTCACAGTGAGACTGCCGCAGTGGCCACTTCCTAGCCCCTGGTGAGGCTGGTTCTGCCAGCCTCAGCACTCCATTGCTATGGTTACCACCCTGATGGGGTGCTCCCCTTCTCCCAGACCACCAACTTACAGCTTCTCCAAAGTCCCTCCTCAACTTAATCCACACTAACAAACTGTATTTCCAGGAAGCATCCACTCACAGCTTCCTAGTGCCCATACTGCCATCAAACTAAGTGCAAGCTACTCAGTATAAACAGTGGAAATATTGGAGATCTTCTACAACTGTTTCTTACCAGGCCTGTTTATTCAGGTGCCCGGCAAAGCCTGAGCACCCCCTTGTCCCTCAAATAATCCAATGCCTTGCTCTCTTTTTCTTACAGTTCCACCTGCACGCAAAGACCATACCCAGACCTATCCCCATCCCTATTGAATAGACAAGCTAAGGACAAGAACAGTTTGTTCAAAAACTGAAGAATGAAAGCAAACCACCTCCCTGAAGGTATACATACTTGGTAGCTTTTCTATCTCAACTCAAGTGTTTCAGACCAGAGATATTAAAGCATATTTTCCATTTTGGGCATACTGTGCCAGCCATCTCCACCCAATGAAATCTATATTTCTGTTATAGGGTACAACAAAGGAAACACTTATCTTTCAAGTGACCAGGTGTACACTTTTATTTTAAGAATCTCTCACATTAACTTGCCAACTACAAAAATATGGAAGCCAAGACAACTTCAAAATCACAGCATAGTGTATGCAAGCCTCTGGCCAGCAACATCATGGAGAAAGATCAGTGAGACTGGGTGTGACTTTAGAAAATAATAGAAATAAAAGTAAATGGATTTTTCCCATTTGTAAAAATCGTGTGTAAAAAATTTCCCATGTGTAAAAACCACTGAATTTTACACAAAGGTGCTTTAGAAGCCCATCATGCTAAAGCTACAGATCTTAGATGGTTGGATACTGATTAGAAAAGTTAAGGCAAACAAATGATAATGTCTCTGAAAAGAATGACCAGAGGTAAAGACAAGCATCTCTCTCAGAATAGAATCATTCAACTTGGATAAAATGACCTTGGCCTCCAGACTTACCAGCAACTAGAAATTCTGAAATACCTCAAGTAGCACAGCACCGGGGGGAATGAGTCTAGCACCTTCTCTCTGACCCTATAGATCTCTCTCAAAAGGCCAAGTTACAAGAAGAATAAAATACACACATCGCTGAAATTTAAAAGCTAAATTTAGATTGGGTATGGTGGCACACAAATGTAATCCCAGCATTCAGGAGGCTGAAGCAGGAGGACTGTCTCAAATCCAGGCCTGCCTGGGTTACATAGTGATTTCAAGGCCAGCCTGAACTACACAGTGAGACCCTGTCTCAAAAAACAAAGTAACAACAACAACAGAAAAAGCTAAACCTAGCAGAAAACAAACCACTCACATCTTCGCTAAGAAACATCTTCCTCTGAGAAACTCAAGGCAGGGAACTAAGGCACTAAATAATAACTGGAATGCATAACATCATTTATTGATAAGCACTGGGTAAGCAGCAAACACTGTCATCTGTCTAGGAGACACACTTCCTACAAGCCAACACTGTACCTTTCCCATTCCAATCACTAAAGCAGTATCTTCACAATACATTCCGGGCTTTTCTGAATCAAGCAAGAGAACAGTCAGCCAAGCACTGCAGTCACAGGGTTAATATGTCAGTTCCGAGGCTGAGGCATTAGCTTATTTTCTTTAAATCTTTTTGCTTTGTGGTTCCTAAAATAATTTGTGGCTTTAAACTTCATGAGATGTTCTCAACCCTACAATCCCTACAGTCTCAGCCTACACTCTAGCCTACCAAACCATGTTAACTGCCTCACCAGCTCAATGGATTCCTCAACCTAAAACTCCAGATTTTTTGCTTTCGGGCTAACAAAGGTCCAAGAGCTACCAAGGACAGCACACGGAACAGCTGCGGAGGCACAGGGAGAACGTTCTTTGGCAGCACGCACTGTCTCCCGGCCTTTATTGCTCCTACAAAGTACAGTCTCTGACACCAGGCTTTCCAAGGGTCTGTCGTTCCAGAGCTCCAGGACTAAAAGCTTTGAGGTCAGGGAGTTAGGGTGATGAGTCTAGGGCCCCAAGTCCTTCCTTTCATTCTCGGTCTGCTACAGTAACCCATGTTAAGCAATGAGATAGTAAAAATCTGGTGGGGAAGAAGTGGCCTGTGTGTCACACCCTGTTCATCTGCTCAACAAATACTAGCATGCAGCTCTCCCTGGCTAAACAGTCTTAGGTGCTTGAGGCACAGCAAAGAACAAGTCTCTTAGAACCAAGAGTTCTAAAGACCAAGAATAAACACCTATAAGGAAATAATAAACTAGCTACAAATAAATGTGCTTCAGAATAAATGAAAATGCACAGCAGAGTAAGCGGGGGCCGAGAATGTGGAGGTGGGGTACAGGTAATCTCAGGCATTAAAATGTAGAACTTGGGGCTGGGGATTTAGCTCAGCGGCAAAAGCGCCTGCCTGGCAAGCGCAAGGTCGTGGGTTCTGTTCCTGGTACCGGAGAAAAACCAAAAAAAAAAAATAAAATAAAATGTAGAACTTACTAAGAAGGTAAGCTGGGAGCCACGGTCTAAAGGAGATGTGAACTGGCTGTTGTGATAGGTAGACCCGTCCACCTTCCCCCCACTCATTCATATCCTACTCAGCAAAGTCTGAATACACTGTGCCTTGTGGCAAGAGGAAATGAAGTTTGAAAATACTTAAGATTGCTAATCAGTACTTTGAAAAAGGAAGAGCCCCCTGGATTACACCATGCTTCTACATGGGTCCTTGTAAGTAAAGACAGAGACAGGAAAGTCAGCATTAGAGTAATGTAGATGGAAAGACCTCATGGCTTTGAAAGGGGCCTCCCAAGGAAGACAGGCAGGCTCTAACTGGCAAAAAAGGCAATGAAGCACTCTTCCCCAAAGCCTTCATAAAGAAAGCAGCCCTCCAGACCAACATCTTCACCTTAGCCCACTGAGACCACTTTGGATAGATTCCTGACCTTCAAAACTGTAAGATAACGAAGTTGTGTTAAGCCACTAAATGTACAGTAGTTCATTACAGGTACAACAGAAAACAAATACAGCTCTATGGGGATATCTAGAAAAGGAACACTCCAGGCAGAAAGACTAGCCAGAGCAAAGCTGCCCTACTGTATAGAACAGCATGGAGCTACAGAGAGAGGAGGAGGAGATGAGTCAAAGAGGTAATGAGGCCAAACCGCACAGGGCCTTGAAGGCCACCACTAGAAGGGAAACCATAGAAAGGTTTAGAGCAAAAGAGCAGCACGCAGCTACCATGAAAATAAGTTGTGTGTGGGTGTGCCGGAGGGCTCAGCAAGTTTGGAAGCAGTTAAACTAGCTAGACAGCAACTGCAGTAACCCAGAGTTAGAAAGACAGTGAGTTTGACCAAGGTGATGTCACGGGAAAGGCTGTCAGATTCTGGATATACTCGGAAGGAAACACATTAGTGATGTACTATGCTGTAATCATATCAGTAAACTGTTTAAATCCATCATTAAGAGACTGGTTTAGATTCCAATTGCCTACATGCAAACAAGCCACCAAAACATTTATTATGTGCTGGAAACTAGGAATAAAAGATCAATAAGTAAAGGAAGGAATTCTATAAAGATTTGTGTTAAAAGAGGAGGAAAATATCCCTTTTTAGAGAACTCGATGTACAAAAACCTGAGTTTACAAATAGTATACAAATTATTCACCATACATATGGGTTCTCTACAGAAGGATTCAGCAACCAATTCATTTAATAGCAAATGTAAAATCAAAAATCAGTAAACTGAAAGGTGCAACTAGTAAACCTAATATGTGCAACTATTAAACACAGAAACTGATTCATGAGAGCGTCCTTCAAGCATTCAGAATTCAAAATAAGAAAATATCTCCAACCTTCCCCTCAAAAGTCTAAAAATTAAGTGGGCAAAGGTAATGAAAATAAATTATATTTTGTGAACTTATTTATACACCTGTGGAGTAATGAAGGTTAAGCCATGGGTTAACTCAGTCCTGGTTATAGATGAACATATGCTAAACTGGTACTTTCTGGTGATGAATCATTCTAACTTCAGCAAGCCTAATTAATTTCTATGCCAGTATTTGGCTATAAAACGTAAAAATGGGTAGGAGTACACTCACCATAAAATCAACTACTTTCCCTCCCCCAGTTTTTGTATGAGTTTGTGTTGAGTACAGGCAGGTAGATTTAGACTGTTAAATTAAAATAGTTAACACAGTAATCAACATAGAAATTGGATTAACTTCACAATCACCTACAAAAGTCACTGCTATCAGAACACCTCAGGGTAGTACAAGTTGTGAAGGGCTGTTGGGAAATCCTCACATCAATTCCAGAAGCTGAGTGCTTTCATTAGACAGACTGAAAATATAGCTCCTCTGTAGCACAGACACACTAAAATACTGTCATATTTAAGCTCCAGCACAAGAATGCCTCATTTTAAAGGGAACATAAAAGACAAGGAAGGTTATGGACACAAATACCATTTGTTAAGTCAAAAATTTTATAAGGGGCCATAATCCTCCATCTGGCCACTTAGACTAACATTTTCTTTGCCGTCATTTAGCAGGACTTTACAAAGAAAATCGAATGCTATAGTTAGTGTTTTAAAACCTCAAGCAGACTGTAACAAAATAAGGCATCTAAAATGTCAACAAGGTACATGTAGTTTCTTTACAAAGCTTGAAGGTTACAAATATTTCTTAGGACTTTGGAGAACTGAAAATTAAGAGAAGTTATCCCCAGGAAAAATGCACGGTAGAGAGCAGAAACAGCAATGCAGTGGTCCTCTATCCCCTCAAACCTTTGGGTCGATACAGACTGCCAGCTTCCTTCCTCTTAGAAATGTGGATCATCTCACTCGTACTTGCTCATGAAATATTTTTTTTAGTGACGTGTACAAGTCCTGAGTTTCTCAAGAGACGAATACTTTAGATTCAGGCACATGCCTAGGAATTATTTGGTAAGGAAATCTGGTGTATATTTAAAACAAAAAAAAATTCACACCAAGAAAGCTACTTTATTTCCTTTGGTTGAGTTTGTCTTCCCCAAAAGACAGATTTCTTTAAATACTATATCCTAGCTAGGAAAAAATGCCTGCATACATATGTGGCTTTTTATGTTAATTAAACTTCTGGTTATTTACTACATTTCAAGGAAAAGAGGCAAGAATTTGCATTCAATTATAAAGTGTTGGTTTACTTATAGTGATTTCAAAAGGCAGAAGAGATTGCTGAATAAGAGTATTACAAGGAAATTTCTAGTTAATCTGCTGCCTAAGAACATAAAAAAAGTTAGTGCCTAAAAACTAAGTTAACGCTATTAACTAAAGAATAAGCAAGGCCTCTCTTATCCTCAGGTCTCGGCCACTTCCTCCATCCACGCAGGCACACATTCCCACCCTAAACCTCAGATCTCTGTAAAAGCAACATGGGCCAAAATACTTAGGTTCCAGTCCATGATCCCTGACCATCTAAGGCAGCAAAGCACCTCAGCTCACTTCTACTTCAGACTTCCTACTTCACATTTACCTTAATATCACTACAGTGAAACAGACTTGGACTTCTAGAAGTTCGTAAGTTAGGGGTGAACTATGCAGCAAACATGTCAGTATATATGTGTAATATAACATGTGTAAGTGTGTACATGCATATCCTCAAGTGCTGCTGAGAAGTAGCATCTGTCTCCCATAGGTTGAGGATGGGAAGGGGTACAAATACAATCACAGGTCACATTTTTACCTAGAAATTTTTCTTATGATTCAAACTACAAAGACATTTGGCCTTTGAATTATTTTGGCTCTGGGAAGAGAAGATAGGGTAAAATGGTTCTGTTCTCTTTACAAGCTTTTATTATATACATATACTTTGACAGAAAATATGTCAAGGCACTGTATAGCTCTAACGTATGGTTTATAGCTCTAAAGTGTTAAGTGAATATTAGGGGCTATTATCATTGTTGAACAAAGGAAGATGCCTCTTTGAAATGCTACCATAAAAAACATATTTATCTGTCTTTTAGGTCAAGGTTTAGTTCCCAACCACACTCCCCAACATCTAAATGGGGAACACGGTTGCAGGATTCAGGCAAGGCTTCCTAACATGAAAAGGGATCTCTAGACAGAAAGTAAAATATGCAGACTTCCAACCATGACTACCATCTCCTATCCTGGGCCTCTGAAGCAGATGCTGCTTTAAACTACATTTAACACACAGTCATAAACAGTGACTACGAAAGATAGGAATTTTTACTTAAATTAATACAATTTTTAGCCTCAGACTTCCAAATGCTGAAGGAACACTGAAGACCTCTAATAGTTTCACATTTGAATTATAGCCTTGTCTCTTTCAATGTACCTTACTTTTAAAAAACCTGTATGTTCCTTCCCTCAAAGTAGTACTGGTGCCTTCCATCCTCCCCAACTCTATCTTCCCATGCTCAGCTGCTCAACCTCATGGAATTTTAATATATAAATGCTAATAAGAACTCCGAGGATGACCCCAGTACCTTCAATTTACATTTGGATTTATTATTTATAATTTAAGAAGTCTCATCCATTACTATACTCTAGAATCTAGACTGATAATTTGCACATTATGAAATCTATGATATGGTGTCCAAGTGTCTACAATTCAAGGATCAAGGAAATGACCCAAATACAGTACATCCATGTAAGACCATACAGTTTTCTACTATCTTTCTGCTATCACGATTTTCAAGATAACCTAAATTTAAACATTATTTTTCTAAGCCCGCAGTAACTGTGGCTTGAAGATTACGTTTACTCAAGAGAACAGTAAGATGAGCTCTACAGATTTGGGTACCTTTTGCTAAAAATAAGAGGTTCAGACAATGAGACTGCCTTTACAAGGAGTTCAATGATTCCTGTGACTAAAGGGTAGGAAAAAGCGGGAAAGAAAAATAAACTAGCATGTATTGACTTCTTATTCTGTGCCAGGCCTAAAGCTAGAGATTTTACAAATAAAATCTCATTTAATCCTCTTGTGCACTGTGAGCTACACATACTTTCTTCAGTTTACAAGTGAGGATTTCAGTACATGGGTACTGCAGAGCTGACACTCCTTCTACAGCCTCCTAGCTACTCTCTCTGACTATGGGCTGGCCTTCTCTCCAGTCTACCTTCCATCATGGCACAGTGATCTACCCAAAAAATGATCAGCAGCCCACAACCTTCTTTCTTTGTGAGGTTTTTGCTGACTCCATATTGCCTACAAAGTGACATCTCAGCTCCCTTGTGAGACATCCAACTTGACCTCATTCCTACTTCTCTCTCCACCCACAGGCCCACCGCTCCCCTGGCACACAATAAGATCTAACAAACTCCTAAAGTTCCTGCCACCCCCAGGCTGTTTCCCACTGTTACTCAACCTCTTTTCTCAATCTGCAAAATCCTCACTACCTTTCCTCCCGACTAAAAGAACATCCTCAGCGTGCAAAGAGGGGGCACACTGTCTCCTGCAAGCCTCCTGTGAACCACTGAGCTGGGCCACACAACTGCTCTGTGGTGCTACAATCCCATACCTACACATGAGTCTTACCTACCCTTGCTTCCTGTCTCGTTGGTAATAAATGCAAAGAGGCAAAGAGAGAGAGGATGATGGCACTCACACGCAATCTAAGACAGCAAGTGAAAAACTTCTCACTTATTTATCCATGTGCTTTTACCTTTCTTCCCAATACCTTTTTTTTTTGAAGGCAGGGTCTCACTATGTAGTTCAGGCTGGCCTTCAAACCACAGCAATCCTCCTTCCTCAGCCACCCAAACACTGGAATACAGATGTGTACCACCATGCCTGGCTTCCAAGACTTTTGGACAGACTTTCCATTAGAGCCTTATGTGCAATAACATCAAAGTGTCAAAGTCATCCCAGGTTGTATATAAAAGAGAAAACTGATCATAGTAGACTGTCATGATCCATTAGTAACACATCAAATACATTTATTAATTCTTAGAATATAAGCTCAAGCTTCAAGCTGAACTAATATTTAAAAAAAGAGAATTCTACCAACAAGCCTTTCTTAAAACAATGTAAGTCTTAGTAACAAAGGGAGATGAACAGGCATGGGCCATTCTCATCATATCAGTTTAAAATAAGCAAATCCCATTAAAGATGAAACCAAAACCACAGCCTAAGTTAATACTGTCTCTTCCAGCCCAGACAAGATCTGCTGTACAGATGACTATCAAGAAGAGGAATGCAGAAGAAACTACCCAGGGCCAGAAAGTAACTTCCGCAAATCCCTGGAGGTGCCAAGGCACTGTGCTAAACACTGGGAAAACAAAGGTGCACAAAACATTCTACCCTTCACAGAGCCTCTCCTGAACAACCTCATTCCAAGAAGTCAAAAGCATGCAAGGAAACTTGAAAAACCCATAACCAAGAATAATCTGTCTGGTAGACCTATGCTAAATGTTTCACTAAGAAAAAAAGGGGCAAAGTCACTGCTGCTATAGACACTATCATGTTAAGTATCAGCGTTTGGAGAAGTATGTGAGCAATAATAAATAAAGCATTTTCCTTCCCAATGTTTAAAATGCTAGAGAGTAACAGGAGATTATGCATAGTGTTCACAATGTATTTAACATTAAACTAGAGTCCTGTTATGGTTTGTGTCTGCATATCCCCCCAAATCCTCATGCAGTCATGGGGTGGACTTCTAGATATCTGACTGATCCATAGCCCAAGTGCTGGAATTATGGGTATGAGTGCTACATCCGCCCTGGGGCAGATAGTTTGCATATGTAAGGGAGAGAAAGAGGCTGCTTGCAGCCAGTCCTCCCTTTTGCTCTTGCTGCTTTTGCTATCTTCCATCTCCATGTGCCACCCCGCCTTGGAGCCAGCGGAGTATGGCCTGAAACCTCCAGACTGTGAGCTAAATAAACCTTTCCTTCCTTAATTTGGGTGTCAGGTATTTTGTCTCAGCAATAAGAGATAAACCTTTCCTTCCTTAATTTTGGGTGTCAGGTATTTTGTCTCAGCAATAAGAGAAAAGTAATCCAGACAACGCCTCACTAGAAAAGTCTGAAATTACAAAGAAGTACAGGCGAAGTTTTTCTGGTTTCCAGTTTCTGAATGCCTATTTCCTGCTACAACGTTACCTATGGAAGTACAAGTTTCTAAGATTTAACATGTGAACTACTTGCCACTAAATGAAGTCTTTTGTCACTGACAAGACTTTCAGAAAGTACCTACTGCACCTAATTTAGATCCATTATGACTATAATCTCTGTAAGATCAGCATAAAAAGAAAAAAATTCACCATCATCTACTACTTTAATCTCAGATGATTTGGACAATGGACCCTCAAACCAATTTTCTGAATGGACCTATGGCCCCAAACCCAAACTTTTCACTCTTTTTCTTTAAAGGGAGTAGAGATCCACTCAAGTGCACTCTGTCTTAGATATATTTTAACAAGTTCTTCAACTTGACTTTGATTGATAACCTCTCTGCTTGAGAATCACTATCGGGGGAGGAGAATGGCTTAAAATGTCATCTATACCCCACATGCTTTTTAAAGCCATCTTTTATCAAGTTCACACCCAGGATTCACACCAGAGACCTACAAATTGGAGGCCCTGGAGCTCAAGACACGATTATTCATTCTCCATTCCAAGAAGAGTAAGAAGGATAAGGGGGAAGGAAACTGTTGAGGCAGAAGCAAAGTGGTAAACTGAGATTGAAGAAAACTTCCACTGCACCAGAACATTCAATGTCACCCTCACTGGGCTAAGAAAGGACAATCATCATCACAGGCCAAGTTACAGCAGTATTTCTCAAAAGTAACTTTTTGGTTAACTGAAAAGGACCCTATTTTGAGTTGCTGAGAATGAAGCCAGCAGGCTTCTTGTATGAAGTTCTGACCAGCCAGGTGTGGTGGCACATGCCTGTAATCCCAGCTTTGGAGAGGATATGGCAGGAGGATCGCTGAGAGTTCAAGGCCAGCCGGGGCTACAAAGTGAGTTCAAGCCAACCTGAACTGCATAGCAAAACCGTGTCTCAAAAACAAAAAAAAACAAAAAAAAAAATCTGACCAAAACACAAAAGTGCATCTTCTACCCATCAATTTGCTCATACATTAACTAAGACCAACAGAAACAAGGTAGGTATCCACTTGTGACATTCTTCATGACATAAAGTTCATCACACACATAATGGCATGGTGAACAAGACCCAACAGTGATCCTGACCTGCAGGAAGAAAAGTCTGGGTAGAGGAAGAGTCAAAAGTCTTCTGAATATATTAAGCATTTAAATAAATAGCATCTGGCTGCCAGGGGGTGGATGGTGGTGGCAACAGCATCCACATTTCCACAGAGCTACTGTGGAATCAAGTTACCTTTATAAACAGGGTATGTTCTCCCAGGTTTTCCCACTGCTGCTTCGACATGCTGGTCCCTGCCAGACTGGATCCCAAATAAAAGAGCATCACAGCGTCCAGGTCAATCACAGTGAGAAGTACACAGTTCCTGTCACATTGGTAGAGATCCAGAAGGCCAGAGAACTGGGGCTAGGAGTCAACATCCCTAGTACAGCACGCTTGGAAATGTCACTGCAGACAGCGCAGAGATGCAATTAATGATGGGTTTGGGGTGGGAGTGACTCTTAACTACCTCAAACACTTCTGGTCACGTAAACTGCAGATCTTTTAGACCTTGTCTTCTATTAAAATATGCTACTAAATAAGCATAACAACAAATAAGGCCAAAAAAAAAAAAAAAGGCTATGCTACTTAAAACCTAATATAACATTCAAAGCACTATAAAATAGGAGCCATTTTGCTATGTCTATACTGTATTTCCCTGGATTTAGAGCATAAAGTCATCTTGTCCACAAAAAAAGAAATAATAATAATGAAGTATATTCTGTGCTTTCTGGGAGCTGAAGAGAAAGTTAATTCACACCTACTCAGATATTTTGATACCAGAAAGAGAAGGGACACATCAAGTGCTCTGTCCTCAGGATGGAGGAAGAGGGTAAGCAGCACATACACAAAATAAAAAATAAAAATCATCTTGCATTGCAACAGAAGCCCTTGCATTAACATTAAACATTAACTTCCGCACTAAACTCTCTAAAAGCTGCTTCATGGCATACCACAAATTACATTCTGGAGGCGGAGCGGAGCGTAAGCAGGGACAGAACTGAGGTATAAAGACATCTTACTTCACACTTTCTACTGCCTTCAATGTATCCAGATAGATTCCTGTGAAAACTGGTTTCAAACCAGCCAAGGGGGCAGGCAAGTGGTAGAATTAACACAAGGTTCCAGGGCTCGCAGAAATTCTTGGACGTTAGAAAGCAAAGCACCACTAAAGATTAGCTGTTTTCTACCGTAGAAGGGTGAATGGACAGTTTGGAGACAAGCACTGAAAGGGGCTGGTTTCCTCAGAAGCGAAGCTAATACACTCCTCCTCTGTACACCCCGAACTGCTATTTCATTACCTGCATTAAGTTTTCTAAGTACGACTATAAGACTGTACATCAAAAAAACCAGAGCAATTATAAGTTGGTTAAAGGCTTCAGTTAATTAACTCTCCATTTCTTCCCGTTCTCTAGAAATAGAATTTTCTACAAGAGACAGGGGTGAAGCAAAGACCCCACAACAGAATGAATAATGACAGTCTTCCAAGAATCCCTTAAACTTTCAGTGTTGAAAATCTCAGTCATTTCAGGCAAAGACCAAGATAAAACTATAAAAACTAAGACAAAACTACTTTTGTCTCTTTTCCTTAACTAAAAAGACACAGCAAAAAATAAAATGCTGGAGGCACTCCAAAACTGAAGGTTTTATAGGTCACATTAAATTATTCTCCATCAACTGCAAAATGTTTAAGGCTACGGAGTATTATTTTAATGCTATTGCCTCTTTTCCCCCTAGGATCTGTGGTAATTCCCCCCTTAAAAAGTCCCTTGAATCTTTTCCTGTCTAATTTCTACCATGAGGTAAAGCACAGCTCCTAAATGTGCAAAACATATAAACTATTTCCCAAGACTCTATACTTAACCAAGACTGATTCTCTCTACTTCCAGGGCCATGTTACAAAACAGGAACTGAGAGGAGACTAACATCTGGGATTGAATAGTAGCACACTGCAGCCATCGTATTTGTTTACTACTCTAGGGTATGATTAAAAAACAGTGATTTAGCTACACACTAGAGTACAGAATTTGAAGTTCTCAAATTTTACTTAAATTTAGACACTAGTAGGTGCTATGGCTTTCCTTTGGCGCCTGACTGTCATCAGCCCTTAAAGATAAATTTTTAATCTAATAGACTTGGAAAATGGCTTTCCACATACCAAATACCTCCAATCTGAAAAAAAGAAAAATTTCAGTATTAAGCGCCTATGGATCATTGTATATTCATTTTCTCCTGATGTTTTTGGTTAATTTTCTGTGCCCTTATGAGAGTTAAACTCTAGACTATGAGAACGTGAGATAGGTGATACAGCTCTTAGCTCATACCGTAACTGTGGACACCTTTAAGTGCAAAGCCTACAGAATTAAGTGCAATGAATCACTCAAATGAAAATTAGGTGTACCAGAGCTCCCCAATACAACTACTATTCCCTATATTTAAGACAGTAAATTAATTGCATCAATTTCTATTAAATGAAATATTCAGGCCGAGAGTATTTAGCTCAATGGTAGCACTTAGCATGTGCAAAACCCTGGATCCAATCCCCAGCACAAAAATAAACAAAAAATAAAATGAAGACTTTGGTTCTTCAAGAGAGTTAAGGTTTTCAAAGAAATAAAAGCCAAGAAAAGGTAAGCCTCAATATTATGTAGCATGTGGAAAATTTGGTGCTTGAGCTTTCACATCAATCACATTTAGAAGTGGCCTCAGAGGACCAAATACTTTATCTCTTTCCTAGCTCCTACATTAGCAGATAACAAAGATGTAGAAATGGACCAGAAAGAAACAGCTTTCAAGAAGTCCAAAGACAATGGCCACCAGTCCTCAACTATTTCTTAGTAGCTCAGTGACCATTGACAAATTTTTAACTTAATAATTTCTACATAATTTTTCTCACTCTTCCTAGACAGTAGTTTTTTAGAGAAATAAGTTAAATGACAGACAAAAAGAACAATTTACAAAAATTGTCACACATGATATAAATCCGGTTTGTTTCTAAAGCACTAACCTTCTCGAAATCTATTTTCTGCCCTCGCTCCCCTTTCTAGCATCACCCTTCTAACTTATGGTAAGGTCAAACTGCCATTATCCCTGTAAGTTAGGCAACTCAAATGAATAGATACTCCTCCATAAAGACCAGGGTGTATGTTCTTCCCTTACTAAAAAGGGTATTTTTTTCCTCCTTTAACTTAGGTGCAAGTAAAGACTAGGAACTTATGTCCCAAGTACCAAATACTATAGAACACAGCATCAAATATTTGAGAAAAAAAAATTTTAACGGAAAAATGTTCAAGCAGATAGCCAATTCCAAACAATATTCTAAACAACAGACAATGATATTCAGACACTGATTTAAGAATCATGGGGCTGGGGATTTAGCTCAGTGGCACAGCACCTGCCTCGCAAGCACAAGGCTATGAGTTCGATTCCCGGTACCGGAAAAAAAAAAAATAAAAAGAATCATATACAACAGATATTCTGAAATAATTTACAACCAGAGTACATGGTGAGCACTTGCTCAGTGCCTGGCATTGTACTAAACACAGAGAAGATCTCAGTATGATCAACACATTGATAATAAGCTGTGGTTAATATTAAATGTCTGGTATTCTGCATATATAACAGATTAAGACATTTTAATGAGCCAGAACTATGAACTAAGATTAATTGAGAAGATAATCTTATACCGAGAAAATCACTTCATACAGCTATACTTGGTATATGGTACTAATGAGGCAATTCTACCTAAATTTAGCAATTTAAAAAACTACTGGTAAGTCTGCCTAACAAGCAATGTTTGACTTAGGCACAAAGAAAAAGCAAAACAGAAGATAAATATCTCAAAGCAGGGGATATGAAGGTGGCTGTAGGGAAGGCGTTAGCTAGGAACTGCTTTGATAGTCTTGAATGTCCTTTTTTTTCTTCCTACTTTTCTATCTTAGCTGCTCAGTAGGTCCACATCACCTCTCCCATTAGACAGACAGCTCAGCTAGGTATCCCAAAATACTATATGGTAACTATTTGGCATGAGGAAGTAGGTAATTTCTAGGCATCCAACAAACTCTCCCCTTAAAAGGGCAGGAAATATCAAGAATTTACTCCAGTACTTGTAAAAGGTAATCACCCTCTACTCTCTGGATTGGTAGTTCAATTTCCAGATGACTCACTGGGCAAAATTATCCCAACCTCATCTTTTACACTTCAGTTTCCAAAATAGAAATAGCCAAGGAAAAACTAGCCAGTAAACATAAAAGGAAATGCTCAAAGTGCCAAAAACAGAAGACAGCATAATCCTCAGCTCACAGTCTAGGAACCACTGAAATGGAGTAACTGTAAGCAAGACCAAAGATGTTAAACTGAAGAAACACATAACTTCAGAAAGTATGAAAAGCCAGGACAGTTCTGGACAACTACAGAGCGGTCATGAACTGTACTAACCTGAAAACATGCTTTGTTACTAAATAAACACAGCATGGATCCTTGGAAATAAAGCTTCCATCACAATTCCAAGGATCTAGGAAAAAAATAGATTTACCTCAAATATCAACACCCTTAAAAGACAAAGATGCCGGGCGTGGTGGCACATGCCTGTAATCCTAGCACTCGGGAAGCTGAGGCAGGAGGATCCTTGCAAATTCAAGACCAGCCTGGGCTACAAAGTGAGCTCAAGGCCAGCCTGAACTGAAGAGCAAGACCCTGTCTCAAAAAGACAAAAAAAAAAAAAAAAAAAAAAAAAGGAAAGTGGCACGTAGTTTTTATACCGTATAGAGAATAATGACAAGAAAGTCTGCGCACATTCAGTACAAACTCAATTTCTCCAAGTACTTCTTGTCTGTACTTGATTGAATCCATGATGCAGAAATCAGATATGGAAAACTGACTGTACTTCAGAAATAAACTATTATGATTCTGCCA